>NW_010547177.1:0-699 GCF_000687285.1 Phaethon lepturus
CCCTGGGGCCTGCCGGGGCAGCCAGGACGTCTCCAGGGAGCCGTGTGCCGTGCCGCTGGCATCCCACGCCTGTGCCCCTGGAACAAGGCCCTGAGCAAAGCGACCAACACTGGGGCAAGCCTGAAACCTCAGCCCGTCACGGAGCACGGCGGCTGTTTGTGACGAGAAAAACCCCGACCACATCACTGAGGAAAGTCTCGGCTTGATGTCAGCCACGTGGGTCCAAATACCGCAGGTATCGAGGGAGAAAGTGGGATCTGCTGCTTCTCTTTCAACCCAGCCGGGCAACAAGCGTGCCTCCCGGCAGCCCAGGGACACACCAGCTGGTAGGGCCACAGGTGCCTGCCCTTGGCCGGCGGGTCCCTGCCGGGCCTCCCGGGCTCCTCTAGCACCCAGCGTGAGCCCTCCCCTCTGCCCAGCTCCCTCGGCGCAAGGCAGGCAGGAGAAATCGGGAGGGCACATCACCACAAAAACCATATGGGAAAGACCTGCTGCCGGCTCCGGTAGGGAGAGCCCCCCCGAGGGAAACGCAGGGAGGGAGCCCGGGGTGCGGCGGGGCATCCTCGGCTCCAGGTGAGCGCCAACGCAGCCGTCCTGCTTCTGGGGAAGGACCTGAATCATCCACCCTCAGAGCCCGAAAGCTGCCCCAGGCTCGGCCGTCCCCATCCTCCACCCTCCGTGCAGCGCTGGACCAGGTTC
>NW_010547178.1:0-200 GCF_000687285.1 Phaethon lepturus
CTGCACCGGCCTGGGGGCCTGCAGGGCTGTTTCTCTCTCTCTGTCTCACATGTTCTCACTCCTTTCTCTGACTGCAGTTGCTGTGCCCTTTTTTTCCCCCTTAACTCTGTTAACCCAGAGGTGCTGCCACCATCACTGATGGGCTCAGGTTGGCAGTGGGTCCATCTTGGAGCCGGCTGCACTGTCTCTGTCCGACACCG
>NW_010547178.1:215-3686 GCF_000687285.1 Phaethon lepturus
TCCCCACCTGCCACGCAAACCCAATACACGGCCACTGCCAGGTGGGTTTGGGGGGCTAAAGCTGGGGTGTTGCGCTGGCGATGCTGCCGCAGCTGTACAGGCTGGGCTGCCCAGAGACGCACGACCCTGCCAAAGTGCCAGGAGCTGTGGTGGAGGGGAGGTGGATTCGCAGAGGAGCCAGACCAGCAGCAGCAGGGCTGGGTAGTCTAACCACTGGATGCAGTAGTCCCAATCCTCAGTGAATCTGTGCTGCAGAAACCAGCAGATCCTCATCCACAAGGGCAAAAGAAGTTGTTCAATGACTATTAGAGGTATTAATCGGGTCAGACCTCTGACCTGTGTTGCTAGACCCTGGGAACAAGCTCCTGCTTTGCCAGCAAGGGATGTGTACCCGAACTCCCTCTTGCAATCACTTGATTTAGGGTGACAGTTTGGCTTATGTGTTGCTTTGGTGTTGAAACGTGCCTTCTACCATTTAAAGCTGGACAAAAAATTTCTAGTGACTTAGAAAATGCTTAAAAACAAAAACATTGTTTTTGCACAGATTAATAGAAGGGAAATTGTTAGCAATTATTCCTTAATTAAAATAATCAGACTGCAGAAGCATTCTTTTTTTAACATGTTCTTCTGTGGTAAACCTCATGTTTTATTGAATATGTTTTTGAATAATGTCTTCTGTAAATCTGAGAAGATTTGGGATCGATTGGGTTGCAAAACATGCTTTGCAAGGCATAACTTGGGCCCAGCTCTTCTTATTTAAAGTCAAATATGTTTCTGAAATAGAATAAGATTTTGTTCGTTTGCGGATTTTTCTGGAAATGACAATAATAACAATAATTGACAATGAGTCAATAGGAAAGAAACCATGTGGCTTTGGTTACCTTACCTTCAGCAAATGCTATCTTAGTAGTTATTACCCTGAAAGCATATAAAAGATTCAAGCTAATCAAATCATGTTAACCCCTCATGACGTGGTTCTGCTGCATCATTTTGTGATCCATAACCTAAACAGACCATCTTTCTTGGCAGTCAGACTAATCTTAGATGCTTCCACCATTTCTGTTGGTTGAACTAATAAAAAAAAAATCATGATCTGCCAACTAAACGGTGTAATTAAGATGAAAAATTTGAAAGTGCACCTCTCAAAAACCAGTTACTAGCAGACTATAACCTGACTTACACCTTGGTCAGATCTTGTAATTTCTACTTGATGATAAAGCTCCTTTTTCCTGGAAGCCTCCACTTTCCTGTGGATTCCACAATCTGTGTGTGAGGATGTGCCAGGCCCAGGTGGCCGTCTGTCGCTGCTTCTGGCCAGCCTGGTGCAGTCAGGTCTCCGGCTGAAGGGTCCATGAACTGTCAGCAGGTCCAGCCGGATACCTGCACAATGGCATCAGGGACCGGACTCGCATGCTCATCCTTCGCTTCTGACCATGGTGTTTGAAGTATCAGGAGGAGAGGAGCTGTAAGATTTCCTTTTTGGAAGTCAGCAGGAGAACTGACTGAATAAGGACTGTGTCAACTTGGTTGTAGATGTCAACTAAGTGTAACAGCTGACCATGCTGTCGTGGTTTCTCATTCAGTATAAAATATCTATACATAGTGGCATACATATAGGTATACCTTTAATCTGCTTTTTGTTTGTAGATGGCTTCTTTTCAAAGGGGAAAATATTCAATAACCTCAAGAATAAGAATACAGAAACACTTCTTCTTATGTCCTACTGGATTCTTTGTTGGAAGGGCAAACTTTCCTAGACAAGGACTGTTTTTCACCCATATGCTCTTTAGGAGCAAATCTCGCCACCTAAAAAATTAGTTCTGTATTGCACGCCTTACCTCAGAGGAAAATAGTGCATTAAAAATTAATCCTGGAGAAAACACCTAAGTCCTGGAGGGGAGATGAAAGTTCAGGTACGTTGTTATCCTCAGTGATTTCAGTGCAGTAGTCTCAGGCAGCTCCCAGCTCAGCATGCTGTGTTGTGGAATTTTTTGTCTGAGGCAGTGAACCTAGGTTTGAAAAGGGGTGGGCTTGCAAACCAAAGCTCTGGACCTTACATTTTTGAAAATTAGTCTATTCCCAGCGTAGCTCTTTCTTCAGGATGAGTAATGATATGGAATTATTCTTACATTTGATTTGGAAACTAATGTGGGAAATACCACATCATTCAGGGTCAAACAGCAGCATAGAATCATAGAATCACAGAATAGTTTGGGTTGGAAGGGACCTTTAAAGGCCATTTACTCCAACCCCCCTGCAATGAACAGGGACATCTTCAACTAGATCAGGTTGCTCACAGCCCTGGCCAACATGGCCTGGAATGTTTCCAGGGATGGGACATCTACCACCTCTCTGGGCAACCTCTTCCATGATGGTATGGGACACAGGGTAATGCTCGCACACAATCCGCTAGAATGGATGGGCAAATGTGAGCAGAGCAAAGCTGGAACGGGCGTCTGGGTTTCCTTCCGTGCACCCTCACTACCACCAGACAGCACAGCCCAGCTGCTCTCTGCAGAATGGACACTGCAAACTGCCTGATTTTAATTCACTGGAGGCTGTGACCAGTGACAAGATGGTGTCCTTTCCTGCCAAAGCCCAAGTCCTCAGGAAAAATGTTTATTAACCACTTAGGCAATTTTGTAAAAGCAAGAAATGAAAACAAATGATCTATTTAATGAGTTCTACAAACATTATAAAAACTGTTACTGGGCCAGTGTTACTTAGCTAATTCTGTTGCCACTAGTGTTGAACCTCTTTTTTTTTTTTCCTAGCATTACTCTGTCTCACCTTACTCATTTTACATATTAATTGAATTCATTAGGGGAGCAGAGATTTTAGCCAGCTGGATTTTACTCAAACTGGATTACCTCACAATGGTGTGCAATCCATCAGACAGGTTAAAGTAAACACTTTGTTGGGTCAGTCTTCCTACAGCCCAGCCCATTTAAAATCCTGTATGAGATCACTGAAATCGCTAAGTAGATTACATGCTTAGCATTGTAATATGGGGAAATGTGTCAGGAACAAAAGGTTTGCAGACAGCAGTCAGCCGCTCTCGCCTCAGCCAGCCACATTGCTGGGAGCAGGCAGGCATCCCTGCTTCTGCCCAGGCACTGGGACGTGGCACTGGACCCCACGTCTTTTAGTCATTTAGAGCATCCCCCATCTTAAGACAAGGCATATTTTAAATAAAAATGAGATATTCCTATTTCGGTTTTATGTCCATATGTTTTATTATTTTGAAATACATCAAGGGATGAATCTATTTCCTATTCTTCTGTCAACACAAGCCAAGTCTCAGAGGTGTGCATGACAAAATACCTGTGAATCCAACCCCACAGGCAAATGGAAAGCTGTCAATGCTGTATTGTAGAATCACAGAATCTTCGGGTTGGAAGGGACCGTTAAAGGCCATCTATTCCAATCCCCTTGCAATAAGCAGGGACATCTCCAACTAGATGAGGTTGC
>NW_010547179.1:0-1139 GCF_000687285.1 Phaethon lepturus
GTTGCTGTGGCCGTGCCAAGGCTGTGCAAGCCGCGAATGGGAGGGCGGCCGAGCTTGGGGACCTGGGGCTTGCACGGGGAATGCTTTCCCCGGGGTCCGCAGCCGGGCCGGGGTGGGGAGCAGGGCAGGGACGCCCCTGCCTTGCTCTTCCCGCAAAACCAGCACGGCCACAACCGAGCTGCAGATAGCACCGAACACAGGGTTCTTCTAGCTGCGCGGGGGCACGGAGAGCAGCGCGAAGCGTCCCCCTCACGTACACCTTTTGTCTCGGGCTGCTGGTGTGTTGAAAAAAAGGGCTGTACAAACTTTCCAGGTGGCTGTGGAGCGGGCCCCGGGCGCAGCGCTCCCGGTGCCTCATGCAGCTGGGCCATCCTCTGCCTTTGGAGTCAGCTCAGAAGAAATGCATAAATAATTAAGCCAAGGTACTTACACACACATGTTTTATGGCAAATGGCTGTGTGGTTCGTGATCATTTTTTCCAGAAACAGGTTTTATGATAATATAGTAAAAATATTAAATTAGACAATGCCTCACTAAGGGTGATAAAACCTTACTACAGTGGAAATAGGTAATTATCCCCTCTACAGCCTAAATGACAGTTTAAAAGAAATAAAAATGTTAGTGCTCATTACTTGCTTTTGTAGGTTGCAATAAAGGGTAAGTTAAATTTTAATTCAAGGAAGACCCCTGTATCGACCTGCTTCTTCCACACTCTCTACCTGAGGTGTAAGTGCTGTTAATTACTTGCATAGGTTATTTCTCAGCACATTGCTAAGACCAGTACCTCTTTGTGCTAAAGTCACCTTTCCTTCAGCTGGAGGTAGTGGACTTGCAGTGGGGTGGGTTGTTTCAACTCAGCGGCTCAAGTCTGATGTTTAATATATGTGGGTGGAGGAGAGAAATTTTTATATTTTTTAACCAAAATCCAAGTTCATTATGCGTAGCCTTAAGGGGGCTGAAAGTATTAAAATCCACACTTACCCTGGTGAATTGAAACAGAGACAAGGTTAAACCTGGAGGATTGATGAGTTTTACTCTCTGCATGGTTAAATCCTGCTGAGGGGAGATGCTGTAGAAGAAAGGTAGTCTAGCTGATAAGAAGAGGGGAAAAAAGGGGTTTTTTTGGTTGTGGTCCCCCC
>NW_010547179.1:1170-8136 GCF_000687285.1 Phaethon lepturus
TTTGGTGCAGGGCCCCCCCCCCCCCCCGGAAATATTTGTTCTGTTTCGGGGGTGGTGGGGGTTACCTGATTTCCCTCCTTCTGTCACTCTCTGCTAGGATGTCTCCCCATGCTGTGTTATTATCCAGACAGCTCCACTTGAATTTTTACTCCGACAGAGGTTGCCAGCATTGTGCTCAGGAGGGTGGGGGCCGTGGGGGTGCTGGGCTCGGTGCTGCCTGCTTCCCTGCCTGCGGCTGCGGGTGCAACCCCTCTTCTTTGCCCCCATGAAGCCTGGGGTATGAATGTCGGCGTCTGTCAGTGCTGGCAACATTTCTCTGCTGGGCAAGACAAATTCTTGCTTAAAATCTCTCTGGGCCCACTTGGTTGAAAAGTGACTTTATTTAAAATTAGTAGGATTGGAGCAAATTCAGCATTGATCCCTGAACTCTTGCACCCATCAGAAGACTATCAAAAAACAAAAATGAAGACAAAAACTTGAGGATACTGATTCTCCACCAGTGGGAAAAGGCCAAGGCAGGCTGCAAAGAAACATTACTTTTGGTTTTTGCCTGCTCACAAGGAAAACACAGAAGCTCTTGCTGTCTTTGGCTTGTTTCTCTGGGGATCCCCAGAATGTGTCCATTATATGTGAACTTCCTTAGGTTACTGGGGACTGTAAAAAAAAGAATGAATGTATAAGGGGAGAAGGGTGTATGTCAAGAAACCGCAGACAGGGCCTCCTCTGTGCAGTGGAAGTGATGTTTGGGAGCAAGTCCCCTTTGAATTTTGCCTGTTACGTGTGAGTGATGCTTGTGGACAAAATAAAAGCAGTTTCTGTTTCTGGCTGGCACGAGGGTGTGGAAGAGGAGCAGGAGAAGACCTGCGTGCCGTTCGCTGTGTGTGCAGTGGTCAGGCCAAACAGTGTCTGCCCGGGAGCGGGTCTGTGCCTTTTGGCAGCACTAGCACAGGCTCCAAAAGAGGATTTCTTCAGCCCAGTCTTTTGCATTGCTCAGGCGACTCCACGGCCGGAGGAGAGCATGGGTTTATAGCCAGGACAGAGAACATCCCCACACTGGGCGGTTAATGTCGGTGGAGGGCAGCGGAGCCACCTGCAGTGGGAGCAGTGGATCCTCCAGAGCAACAGCCGTTTCTGCAGAGCCACCTGATGGGTCAGGACTAAGATCTGAAATGATGTTTAGGTCAGCTGTACGAAATCTGTGGGATAGCGTACATAGCGCAGGAAATGTGCAGAGACCGTGTTGTTTCCTAGCAAAGCGTGGAGAGATGGGAGTGAGTCTGTGTGTGAGAGCTGTGTGTTATTTAATAGCTGAGAAATGAACTTGTCTGGTTAGTGCCTGTGCCCAGCACGTGCATTAAAACAAACAAACTGCAGGAGCTGCACAGACTAGAGGCTTCGAGCCCTGAGCCAGGGCGACAGCAGCATCCCTATGGTGGGAGAACAGAAACAATCCTGAGAAGAGGAGCTGCAAGACCTTGCTGGCTGCTGGGAGGGTTCTTCTCGCAGACGTGCTTTCCTCTGGCACAAGAGCAAACAGGCTGGAGTCTGTCGCTGTCAGCTTCCCGAGGCCTTGTGTGGCTCCCACTACCGCACCTGCAGGTTGCAAACCAGCAAAGTGGGTGCGTTTGGTATTGTCATTTGTCTTCCTTAGATTGTTTTCCTCAATGCAATTAAGTTGCCCTATTTAAAATGAGGCATATAACAAGGAGAGGGGAGAAAGAATGAAATTGGTGATGTTTCATTGAAAGTACCTAAGCCACTCGGCTTCCTCTGACAGGAACAACCCGCGAGTGTTTGTCAGCTTTGCCCACCTGAGTGTGAAATGATCTTCTATCAAAACACCAGTTTCAGCATTTCCCTCTCTGCTCCTGGCATGTGAACCCTGCTGCGAACAGGATCCGCTGCACACTGCCCAGGAGTTTCCCCGAGATTGCAGTACAGGTGGAAGCGGGATCTGAGCCGAGCCGGCAAAGTAAGACTGCAGAGACGTGATTGTTGGAGGACTAAATAGCATCACTCTGCGTTTTCCTTCCGATCCCTTGACGGAGCCTTGAAGTCACAATGTCCTTGTTGGCAGTAGTGCTGCTTGCCATCTGATTGCTCAGTTGAAACAGCAAAAGCAAGTTATAATATAATTTATCTGTTACTAGTCAGGAAGGATGGAAAATGTTGTAGGCTTGGGTAAGGCATTCCTCTCCCTTCTCCTTCTTTTCTTTCAAGCATCAAAAGTTTTCAGCTTTTCAAGTACCAGTTCTAGAAGTGTTTTGATTTTGCACTTGTGTTAAACTTGCCCAAACCTGCGTGCACGCTCCTGATTTAAAACAGAAGCTCCAGCTGTGGTTTCGTAGTCTCGACTGAGCTTTCCACACAAAATGTGGCGTCGACCATTTTGTTAGGTTAAGGAGACACATCCCTCAACCACAGACTCATTTTCTGAGGGGAGAGCAGCTGATTGGTTAATTAGCTTCTAAATTAAAATTAATTTAAGAGATGTGGCCCTGTGAATTAGAATGGTTTCTTGTCTCAGTGGTCCGTGCACGTCTGTCCAGCCTCCTGCGTTGCTGGAACGGGTACTTTGTTCCTCATCTTCCTGGGGTTAATGGCTGGCGTTTTTCTGCCGTCACTGTTCAAAACTCAGAAGTTCCTGACAGGTAACTTTCTCCAGTGGAAGTGTCTGCAAGAAACAGACAGTTTTCAAACCAGTTGCCATCTTTTATTGATCTGTAAGGAGCAAGGCATCAAAGCATCCCTAGCAAGAGCGGTCTCTGTTGTGGTCTTAATTGAGGAGGCAGCCAAAATCACAGTATCTCTGTCAGGTCTAAATTTCATCCTTTGAAACCATATTTTACTCATTCTTGAGCAGTGGAGAAGTCTCTTTTCTCTGCCTGTCGTGACAGTTTTCCTGGCCTGGCTTCTGCAGCAGCTGCTTTCCGAGGCCCTGGCCCTGCCGAACCATCAAGACACTGGCCCCCGGCAGTGGGATCATTTGATTATTGCTCTAATAACCCTGATGGTTGTTAGCGTGCTCTGAAGGAAAAATCCCATCCTCCGTGTAGCCAACACTCTGCTCTGTGTGTGCCGTCTTCTTACAACAGGCTGTTGCCTTAGTGCGTATGTAGAAAATAAGGCTCTCCTGATGCTTTTTCCCTGATTTCCAGAAATGCTTGATTTATAAGAGTGCTCTCCCCTTTTCCCCATCTCTTTTCTCAGGTTACTTTGGTTTTAAAATTAAAGATAAATAACACCAGCCCACTTATTTTTTTTTTAAGAGAAACTTGCTCCTGTTATCAGAATTGCTACATATGTGATATTAATTGGAATCTTGTTGCTGGGTCATTTTCATTGTTTTTCAAGTACCGTCAAGTCCAAGAAAATGTATGAAAACTAAATTATAGTCCAACGTAGACTGTCTGATTGAATCCTCCTTATGGCTCTGCGGTCTCATACATCCTATTAAAATATTCAATCTTGTTTTCTTACTTGAAGAGCCTGTCTGTAAAGGGCAAACTTATAGAAAACCTCATTCTCCAGAGATAGGGTATCCAGCCACACTGAAATATTTACATATTTCTGTACTGCATGTGATTGGTCTTATGCAAGTTCTCCCCTTTGCCTGTATTTATTAATAAAGATTGTTGAATGCATTTTTAATTATACAAGGCCTTTTCATTTTAAGGAGCAGATGGTTTTGCTGGCAGCCTCTTGCTTCCATTTCGACCTTGAAAAGTAACTTTTCCCCCTCTTCCTGCCTCTTTTCCCCAGGACGGAGCTTTATCGTTCGCTGTTTGGAAAAATCACGAGTCCCGAAGAACCCGAGCAGAACTAGCATCGGGCCTTCGTGCCAGGATTGACCCCGCTGGCAGGCTCCACACCGCGAGGGGTACTCCCTGCCCCGACTCCTGACATCTCCTCTGCCGGGGCAGCTGCTGGCCCTGCCTTCGTGTGGCTGCTTGAAGCTGCCTGGGAGCATCCAGCGCAGGGTCTCTCCAGCTGCTGGTTTGTTGCTAAAAACCTCGCTGAAGGAACGTCAAATACGGTTACCGCTCAGTCACACAGGCTCAGGAAAAAGAGCGGGGGGTAGACGTTGGCTTGGCTAAACGCCCTCCTCTCTAGCTTTAAAATGAACTCTGCTTCTTCCCAAAGACAATCCATCTTTAACTATTCTCTTTAAATTCCTGACCTTGATTTTGCAATCTGCTCAGCACGCGCGCAGTGTGCTGCCGGGGGGAGGGACATGCGATTCAGACCAGCAGGGACCACCAGCCCCCCTGCAATCAGGTCACCCACGTTTGTGTTAATTCCTTAGAGATTTTTATTTGGGGGACTTGGGGGGGGAGGAGCGTTTAAGCGTGCTGTTCTGGTTGTTGGCTGCATATCTGGAATGTGTGACTTTATTTTTCACCGAGTCAAGAGGATTTAAATGTCATTTACATAATTAACATGGCCTTAAACCAGAGAAAAGGTGCTCTTCCTTGCAGACAGCCAGCGCTCCCAGTTCACGCTCTCGTTTCTGAATGAGCGCTCACTGCACACGGGGACATTTGCTGACTGGTGATGAGCACCACACGGGGCTACGTCTGGGGATATTTCTGCAATTAGAACATATTGGTGAATTTTTCAGTCCAGCATTGATCCTGTACACTTAATTATTTGTGCTGATCATGACTCTGAGCCATCCTGTCTTCACCATCACCATGACACACTGTTGAAGGATGCCAGCACAAATGTAAAACTGGCCAGAGGAGATGACTCACTTCAGGGGTCTTGCGGGGTTTTTATATCCAAAGGTCAGAAGCTGGAAATTAAATCCCCGTAAGGGGAATTTGTTAGCCTGCTGTGATCAATCTGAAATGGAGGTTATCTTGCGTAAATAATATGTGCATATGTATGTGTGTAAGGTGGCCATTGCTTGTGACCAGATGAACTGCATGGTTTTTGTTTTGCGCGATCTAATTAAAATGCTTTTTAAACTGATGGTTCAAGTTTGATCAGTGCAGAAAAGGTACCGGCAGCCGTGGCCTCTCTTAGCCCCCCCAGCACAGTGTTACTTAACTGGTGTCTTTGGTGTTCCTTTGCACAGAGCCAGAGCTGTGCGAGCAGCAAACAGCCAAAACACGCAAGAGATTTTAAAGATGGAGAGGCAGGAGCTCGGTGGGACTGGGGCTGGAAACTTCTTGTGCGGCTGGAGCTCATACCCCGCAGACCCTGCGCTACCAGGGGCTGCAGACCTGGTCGGACTTGGTACGGTGATTTCACAGGGATCGGGGCGCTGATGGGGGGAGACCTTCTCCCCACGAGGTCCCACTTGTGACACAGGGAAGCCTCTGCAGGGGTAATTATTTTTGCTTATTAAGCTTAAATGCATTCTGTTCTTAAGTAGGTAACAGCTTAGAGCGGAGGGAGGTCTCCACGACTCGTGCTTCCCCAGCAGGTGAGGAGGCCCAGTGCACAGTTGTGTCCCTTTGGTTTTTCCCTTAGAAGACTTTCTGTAGCTGCATTGTTGCACTTCACTGTGTCCCTGGAGATGTCTGCAGAGCTGATATTAATTAATCATTTTTGCACCTCATCATTACAGATTTAAGTCTTCCTTTTAGTCACCTGCTTCCAGTAAACAGCTTCCCAACACCTTCAATGTTGCATGGAGCGAAGGGTCCAGCACCACAAGGGAGAACCAGCTCAGCTGCAGAGACTTGGCTTGAGCAGTGGTTGGTGTGTGAAATCCTGGGTTTAAAAGCAGAAAAAAAAGCGCACCTGTGTACGGATGCAGTTCTGGCTGAACCCCCCTCCCTGTGCAAGGTGTAGCCTGAGGACAGCCCAGTGTGGTGGACGTGAGGGGCCAGCTACCAATTACAGAAACACTTCCTTTGGGCGAGGAGGCAGTGTGCTACCCCAGGGTTCTTTTGTGACTTTTGTTTTTTTAAAGCAGGGATGAAAAAGTGTGATAATGTCATTAAACCCAGCTCCTCCAGCCTGCTGCACTGCTGACCAGTGTGCCCAAGAGTGCTACCTGGAGGTGGTAGTAGTTGGGGGTTGGACTAGGCGATCTTTGAAGGTCCCTTCCAACCCAAACTATTCTCTGATTCTGTGGTTTTTGCCTGTTCTTTAGGCAGCCGTGGGCTCAGGAGGAGCTGCCAGCTCCACGAAGC
The DNA here is from genome assembly GCF_000687285.1 of Phaethon lepturus. Lineage (NCBI taxonomy): Eukaryota > Metazoa > Chordata > Aves > Phaethontiformes > Phaethontidae > Phaethon > Phaethon lepturus. Next base: position 7,317 of record NW_010547179.1, read on the forward strand.
CATCAGAGTTTTTCTTTTCCCTGTTCCTCACCAGTGCTGGTCCTTGGCCCTCTCAATCAATGCGGGGAGAGGCGGCAACAGAGGCCAGTCTCCCTGCCCTGTGGAAGATGGAAGCATTTTTCTTGGCTTTAAGTGCCAAGGTGAGTATTGGCTTTGTGTGGAAAATGTACGTATCATGGATGAATAAACCGTTATGCTCGCTTGCAGGGAAGCAGTAGCTGCAGCTCTTGGGGAAGTGCATTGATTTCTCCCGTCCGCCTCCAGCTCGCAGCTCTCTGGTCAAATCTGGTCTGCCAGGCAGGAACGCACTAAATGTCACCGTTGGCTCCTCTCTGCTGCCCTTTCTATTTCAGGATCCCACTAATGACCTGTGCAGCGAAGAGGCCAGCAGCGATGCCCATCCGTCCCTCACGCAGGCTGTGAGAGTCAGAGGCACCGTCCGGGCAGCCCAGAGGGTCCATGGCTACAGGGAAGGGCCGATTGCTGAGACACCGCTACCCCGGTGTGGTGAGCAACCCCATGTTCATGAGCAAGTGCTTCGTTTGGTTCAGTGTGCTGCCAGTCAGTGGGCTGCTCCAGTGTGGAGGGCTGCACCCACGGGCCTGCCCGGCTGTTACTGTCCTCCAGGTGTAACCATCTTCCATGGCAGGTCCTGGCAATGATGGCACGTCCTGTCCCCCCATCAATTCCAGCTCCCCAGCAGTAGGCAGAAACCAGTGCGACACGGTGTCGCTGTCCACTGTACCGTTCCGGCACAGGCGGCAGGCCGAGAGTCGAGGCGTGTGTCCTTGCCGGCTGGACTGTACCTGTAATTATTTTT
>NW_010547179.1:8167-9152 GCF_000687285.1 Phaethon lepturus
CTTATTTTCTGAGCAGCAGCAAAGCTGTGTGGTCTTCTAACATCATTAAAATCTCATGGTTTAATAACCACAATTCTGAAAGGCATCAAGGGGAGTAAATTGGCTGCTTCCAAAGTTTGTGTCGGTGGAATGGTTTCATGCTGCTTGCACTGTCAGAGCAAGCATTAAGGATGTGTAACAGAAAGCACCATGTCCTGACCCTACTTCGGGGTTTGCTGTGCTGGCGAGTCGTCTGGCCTCCCTTTGTGGCCGAGGCTGGGGGCACCCAGGGTACCTGCTGCGGCTGTGCCACCCCTGTCCAGGCTGGCTTCTGCGTCCTTTCAAGTTGTAGCACCAGGGCACTCCATTTTTTTCTTTGTTAGAGAGCAAGCGGGATGTAATGTTAAAAGGGTAATAGGAGAAACACTTTAAATGTGATAACTTCTCGTTCGTATTGTTTGAAGAGATAAGAGTCAAAGCCCTGCTAAGCATGCTTTTGAATTTACTTATCAGTGTTTAGGCAGGCGTCTCTCCCTGCTGCCCCACCACCACCTGGGTAGTGTGATACACGGGGAGAACCTGGGCCGCCAGCACCAGCTTATGAGGCCCCTGGTTCATCTACTGACCTTGCTGGTAAGGGCAGCGCTTTGTTCCTGGCATGAAAACGGTCCCTCGCCTGGATTTGAATATGCTGCAGGAGAAAGTGCAGCCTGTGTAATCCCTGAGTAACAACTCATCAGAGCCACCACCCGGAGAGGCTCCAGCGGCGACGTGCCCGTGTCCAGCAGCGGCGCAGCCAGCAGCAGTGGTGGTGGGCCCCTTGCACGGCCCTGGCCCCTCGCAGCCGCCAGCGCGCGCGAAGGACGGGCGCTCGGCTGGGGAGGGGCTTACGTGTGTGCGGGAGGAGGCTGGACTGTACACCAGCACCCCCAGTCCGAGTGAACTGGGGCAGGCTCTCCTCACCCAGCTCCTGCCCGTCCCCGTCCCCACCGGGAGTGGGTGGCCC
>NW_010547179.1:9178-15390 GCF_000687285.1 Phaethon lepturus
CAGGTCCCGCGCGATTGCGTCCGGGGCTGCGGTGCGGTCAGGCGCTTCGAGTGCTGTTTAATAAGGGCACCGATAGCCGGGATGATTTCCACTAAGTTTTCCTAATGCTGACAATTAGCAGCAAGTGAGGTGTTTTTTCCCCCCAATAGGATATTAATTCTTTATTAATTCATGATACAGCTGCTAATTAGTACTTACACAAATGGGCATTATACCTTTGCAAAACAGTGCATAGCAACTAGAAGCTGTATTGGGGAATTACGTGTGCGATGGGGGGGGCAGAGGGGTTGTGTTAATCCCCCACCCCCCCACCCCACAATAGAAAAGAATTTCAACTTTCAGACAAACAACTTCATTTACAAGTGTGTCTCTAATTAGCTGCAGAATTAGTAAAGCAGAGTTTTCCCCCCATAGATCGGCCAAACCCCTGAGGGAGGCTGTGGAATAGAGAGAATCGCATTTCCAATTATTTTGTTGAATTGCTAATTTAGTTATTGTGCCTGGCGTAATTGTGATGGGTATTGGGTGTGCAATTCAATTTGTTTTAAATATTTGTGGGAAGGCTGATCAGTAATGGAGCTGACCTATTTCATGGCCCAAATTGAGAGAAGAGACTAAAACAAAAAACAGCTACAAAGCTACAGTTTGTCTCAGTTTTTATTTTGATGTCTCTCATCCCTCTTAAGACTGTTGATGCAACAAAAGGTTTACATTAAAAGATGATGGCACTTTGATCTTGGGCTTTTGAGAGCTTACAGCTTTGGTACTTCTTTTCTTGGCATTTTAATATGTAGATATTTTAGGCTAAAGCATTTTAAATGCATTTCTGGAGTTCAGTAGGGCCCGTCCCTGCATCCCCCCACCCCCAGTTACATTATGTTTGTTAAGGTGATTCATGTTTTTAACGATCAGGATTCTGGTCCGAGAAATGGGTAAATATAGCTGCTGGAGTTGTGTTTGCTAACGTGGTCCAGCTTCACGCGTCACTCCCATACTTACCTTTAACGGGGGGGGAACACCTGAAAGGTGTTCATTCGTACCGAGCTCCCGGGTTAGCAGGGGACACCCCTCAACCCACGGTCCTGCCCGCTGGATGCCAGCGGGCTCCGGTTGACCTGGTCCCTGCCTACGTAACTGCTCCCGGGAGAGAGTTCATGGAAGTTCCTTGCCAGCCTCAGGGGCAAGCGCTGGGGCTGGGTTTTTCCTTTAGTCATGATCAGAAAATAAATCCAAGGAGGAGGAATGGGACTCGCTAACGGCTCGCTGGGATGGCAGCCGTGGGCTGGGAGTTATGCCCAGAGCCCTGAGTAGAGCACAGAGCCCGCAGTGGGACGAGGACCTGGTCCTTCTGCCCTGGCAGCCGTGGCTCCAGCACAACTCAGCACCGACAGTCCAGCTCCTCCCGCTGCCGAGGATGCCAAGTGGACACGATGAAGGGAAGGTAAATACTCGTGCCTGGTTTGTATGACGCGTACTGCCTTTCTCTGGCGGGCTGAGCTGCCAGGATGGGCTTGCCCTATGGGGCTGCATCTCAGAAGGTTTGTTTCAAACACCACAGAGCCTGACCACGGGTAGGAACAAGAGTGGCAAGCGAGAGGCAGTGTTTTGTGACGAGCCTGAGCAGCTCGGGTGAGGGGTGCACACAAGGCACTTTGGCTCCATCCTCCCGGCATCGGCAGCCACATAAAACTCCTTGCTCTTCCCTTCAGGAGAGGCAGACCTCCCCCAGGGGTGCTCAGGACAGGGGCTGACAGACTTCCACTCCTGGCAACCGAGATGTAATTCATTCTTTTTATTAAAAGAAAGTGAGGTAAGTGAAATACTTCAGCACCAGCGAGAACCGTATGTACCGAGGGTGGTTTCCCCGCCGCCCCTGCCCCACTGGGTCACCAACCCCCAAGCCTGCGGCACCAGCACTGCGGCCCCAGCCGGGGCTGGGGAGAAGGGCCAGGACATCGGCCGGTGACGCTGCCACAGTGCTCCTGCAGGCCCGGACCACCACTGGGCTCCCAGGGCTAGTGCCGGACTTCGATTTCAGGCCAGGTCTGATGTTACCTAATGGCTGGGGTTTTTTTGGAGCTACTTTACTCCAAAATTAAGCGGAGCCTGACGCAGTGCCTGCGACACTGAAATGGCGAGGTCTGCTCTTGCCTGGCCCGCACGAGACTTTGGCAGTGCCAGCTCCCACCCCCAGCAGAGGGAACTGGGCAGCCTGCACTGGGACATTCCCGTAACACCGGCAGAGGTCCCAGGTAAGGGACTAACGTGTGACACCACCGGAAATCCTGGTGACCACAGCGGAGCAACCCAAGGAGGTGCCTGTGCCGCAAAGCCCCCCGAGCAGTTCTGCCTGGCTGAGACATTCTCTGTCTGTCCTGTGTGTCCTGCGGCAGCCCACATAGGCATAAGTAAAAGCTTTGGGGGTTGTTCAGGGGGCTTTAGTGGAAAAAAAAAAGTGTCTTTTAAATCAAATTAGGGTTCTTAACTATTAAGAAAAAGCTAGTCCTTCAGATGACACAGCTCTGCTGGCCCCAGGTAGGGCTGCACTGCGGCTGCTCATCCCTCGAGGGGGTTTGAGCAGTGACCAGCGGCGCTGCACCTCGATTTTACAGGAGCTCCGGCACCACGTGCAGAGAAGGGCTGCGTTGCAGTTCAGAAGGAATCAGTACAGGTGTGAGGCACTGGCATCACCATTAATTAATTCTCTCATAAAAACACCTCTTCTGATTCATGCTATACTAAAAGAGGAATTGTAAAATCTGAAATACTTTTAAGACAATCATTGGTGTAAGCTCTCCAGTACTACTTACACAAAGTTCTGTAACAGTATCTACGTATTAGGGGTTGACTGCGCTTCCCTCCCGAGTTCCAGCTTCTCTCAGCTTTTTTTGTGGTCAGGAGGCCCATGAAAATGAAAGGAGGGTAGAAATAAGCCAGGGACCTGGGCTGGGGCCAGCTTGCGGTGACCCACACGGCTGCCACACCTCCGACCTGGGCAGCCTGGCTCGGTGCCGGCGCTGTGCTTACCTGCCAAACATCCATGGGAGACCTAATTCCTGACTGCCTGCGAAGAGCGACCATTGGAACGGGTGAAAAGGTCAGCTGGTGCTAAGGAAGGGTATTACCCAAAATAACTTTTCTTGCATTCCTGTCTTCCCCTGTGGACAAGGGCAGTCCCTTCCCCAGCCATGCAGCAGGGCCAGGTAGGCACAGGCTGCTCCGCTCCAGCCAGCTCCGGTGCGGAGATGGGCGATGGAGAAAAATGTTGCTCACGTGCATTAGACTGAGATTTCCGTTCACAGTTCTAACCCCAATGGTGGATTTGACTCTGTCCTTTCCCCTCCCTTACCCTGGCAGGCTCCATCTGCTTTCTGCTTCAGTTACCTGCTCGGGTGAGAGGGATTAGTGCTTACATGAGGTGTATGCAACAGTGGGGCTGCCCCATGTCTTGTTACCCCTCAAAGTAAGTAGGGAAGAAGAGCAGAAGTGGCTGAGCAGCTGCGTTTTGGTCTCCTCTTTTACCTCCTCCCAGAAGGGTCTTTCACACAGTTTACCAACCTGTTCTAAAGGAATTGGGCACAAAGGCAAAGTGAGCAGGGGCTTAGTCTCCAAAATCCTGCCCCCGCCACCCTCCCAGTCCTGGGAAGCCCCGCAGCCCGCCTGGGGCGTGGGGACAGCACTGGCCACACCGGCTCAAATGCTGCTTTTCCTCTACTACTAAGTAACAAGACGGATGTTGGAAATGCAAGTCCCCGCTGGCTGACAGAGACGAGGGCCGACTCGGCGGTGGGCGCCTCGCCCGAGGACGCCAGGCGGGAGGGTTGTGGGCTCCCACCCGCTCCTGGGAGGCAGAGCCCATCCTCGGCTGCAGCAGCGCTCTCGCAGGGTGTGACATGGGCACTTGCCAGCACAGAGCTGCCGCTGCCAGGCGGGGTGTGATAAGAGAAGCAGGCAGGGGCACGGGGGTGTAATTTAAATGAGCCCCTGCTTTGCTATTGCCAAGACCTCACGGTACCGGAGCACCCTTCATTGCCTGGCTGTAGCGCTTTCGGGTGGCAGCCGAACAGCGAACTGATGCATTGGTCCAGTCACGCTTTGTTAAATAAATAAGGTACAGTTAGACAGCTGTAACTCAATTCCGCAGGCGCTTGTGTTTATACATTTTCCTCCTGTCTCTGGCCAAAGAACACACTTCCTCTGGTCAGTCTGATTTGAAAAAATAAAAATGTCAGTCTTCCAGCGTTTCCCTGAGCCTCCCCGTCTCGGTACAGTGGTCGCAGTCGAGCAGACAAAGGGCAATTCTGAGATGCTTTTTTTCTTTTTTTCCTCCACTGTACCGGGCAGGGGGGAGTGTGGGAAATCGATGCTCTTACGTTGAAGAAGGCGAGTCCATTGTGGAGAGGATCCGCACGATCTCGGCTCGCTGGGTGGGTGATATATGCTGGGTCATGTGCACGATCGAATCCATGGCAACCTCCGGATTGGCCTGGACCAGGCTGGAAAGAGGCGAGAGTTAAGTGACGGCAGCCCCGGCACCTGCACTGGAGCGCGTCCGACAGCGCCCTGTCAGGCCCGGGGGGAGGACTGAAATACGGGGTCTGGACGAGGGACTGGACGAGGCAGCAGGCCCTTGTGCGAGCTGACTGCGAGCAACGCAAGAGCTCTGCTCACTCGGAGGCCCTCGTGCCACTGCATTTGCTGGTGGCAGACCTGCTCCGACATGCATGGAGGCAGAAATCGCGAGAGGCTGGACCGTGTGGATGCAGGGCGGCCACGGGGGAGGCCAGGAGCTCTGGCGCATGCCCTGATCCCACCAGCAGCACAGAGGAACTGGTGGAAATGATGGGAAGAGACACCCTATGGAGTCAGATGTGGGACACGGAAACCACAGGGGCTTCACTCTGCACCAGCTCTCCTCCCCCAGCTCTCTCAGGGGCAAAGCTGCTTTAAGAGACCTCCAGTCTAAGACATAAAAATTATCAAAATTAGATCTGTTCAAGTCTAGCAAAGCATTTGGCTCACGAGGCTTAACTGGCTCTGCTGGAGCAAATGCCCACAGTAACTCTTACAAGCAGGAGGAACAGATACTCTAGCTATGCTTCATGGTTTTGGGGGGTTATTTGGTGTAGTTCTAAACTGTGGCGCAAAGGAACTGGGCATTTTATGACATTGAACACCGAAGAAACAAGGTAGCTTGCCCGGGAAGATTGTGGCTAAGAAAAACACAGGGAAGGAAGCCGTAAGGATACTCTGGCCATGTGTGGTCAACACCTCGCTTTGAGAGCAGTAGGCCAGCTCAGAGGTTTGCTTTCCCTCCTTGCTTCATGCAGTATGTGGCCCTCTACAATAATCTTCCACTTCAAATGGAGAAAAGACACATTAGCAGGGAAAATTCTGTGCCCTGGCTCTTCACGGCTGCTGTTTCAGTAGAGCGTGGGCACAGCCGGGGAGGTTCGGATGCTGCTGGATTAGGTCTCCGCTCCGCTGCTTTGTGATTTTGCTCAAGGCACAGTTTGCCCTCCGGCAGCACTGCAGCCTGCGCAGGAGGAACACGAGACTTTGTGCAAATCCCCCCGTTTCACAGCAGCTCCACATTTGCCCCGTATTTGCATTTCCAAAGGAAATGCGCATTTCCACATACCCCGTTATGTGCTTGCCACACAAAAAAGCCCCTTAACGTGAAACGTGTGTGGAGCTGACTGATCCACTTTCCTCGGCCGAGGAAGCGCACGCGGCCAAGATCAGAGGCTGAACTTTTTAAAACCGCTGTGCTGCAGGGGCAGAGCGCGTGTGGGTGGCTCACCTCCGTATCTGTTTGAGGATGTAGTCCCTCGAGATGTATTTGATGTTCTCATCCACAACTGAGCGGACGCCTTCTTCTTCCGTTAGCTGTTTTTCCAGCCACTCCACCAGGTCCTTATTACTGTCCCATAAGTACGCCTGCGAACAAACCGCAAGTGTCACCCGGCGCGTCACAGTGCCGTGCACGCTCCCGCTCCCCACGCGCCATTCCCGAAATTTAACACGTAATTTTTGGCAGCCGTGGGTGAAACATGGCTAGCAGCGCTCTGCGGCTTTCCCAGCGCCTATGGCTTTTATAAACACAACTAACAATCAGCAAAAGTCAAAAGATGATGGATTTCTTTTGCATCTCATTCCCTGAGTGTGACTGAAGGGCACCCATGGAGGCAGCAGTGCTGCCAGCGGCTGCC
>NW_010547179.1:15423-16237 GCF_000687285.1 Phaethon lepturus
GCCGCTGGCGGTGGTCAGAGGCCCAACTTCTGGTGAACACGGCTGGCCCTGAGGCGAGGGTGCTCAGAGGCGCAGCTGATCTTGGACCTCTCCCACTGCTAAGCGGTCACAGGACCCATGAGTGCCTGTCACCCAAAGACTGACGCGGTGTTAAGAGTCCCCCAACAGCCGCGGGATCCCTGACCCAGCCCAGAAACCAAACAGCTCCTTCAGCAGGTGTGTGCGCAGCGGAGGAGGTCAGGGTGTCCACATCCCTGCAAAGCCTTGGCAACAAACCCCTTTTTTTCCTTTTGCAAGATCATTTCACCTGGTATTTGCTAGGTAGTTGACTACATAATAATTCAGGAGTGTGTTAGACGCCTAATAGCCTTCTCGCTCCCTGACCCAGCCCAGAAACCAAACAGCTCCTTCAGCAGGTGTGTGCGCAGCGGAGGAGGTCAGGGTGTCCACATCCCTGCAAAGCCTTGGCAACAAACCCCTTTTTTTCCTTTTGCAAGATCATTTCACCTGGTATTTGCTAGGTAGTTGACTACATAATAATTCAGGAGTGTGTTAGACGCCTAATAGCCTTCTCGCTCCTCTCTTCTCCTCTCATTTTCTTTACAAATCATTTAAGAATCGTTTTGTTAATGGTTTCCGGAAAAGCAAGTACTGCCATTAGCACTCATTCATATTTATGTCATTTTATTTGGGTAATTAAACACAAAGCTCGTCATTTAAAGGTGCACTATCCTTCTCCGTTATCGCTAACGAAGGCAAAGTCAGAATGACAATGAGCTCGGCGCAGCAACGGGCCGGGCGGGCACCCTCCCGG
>NW_010547180.1:0-1223 GCF_000687285.1 Phaethon lepturus
TTTCCAACGCAGGAAATACTCTGATTCGAGTCTGCTTCCATCCCGACAGCCGCCGAAGGGACTGACCCCGGCTCCAGAAAGCAGCTCTTAATAATTACTGCATTTGTTTCAGGGCCCTAAAATTTGCACGCCTTTTCGCTGGCACGAGAGTTACTGCACAGTTGGAGGAAAACTGAGGCAGGTTCATTGGCACCAATGCAAACACGGTGCCAGAGGAGAAAGCAAGTATTTTTAAGGAAGGCTTTTTGCGTGGTGGAACGTCCCCCTCCCCAGCTACCAGCAAAACGTTAAATCCAGCGCGGCTGGGGGTCGGTGGCAATACCAGTGAGAAGATCCGGTGTGCACTGGCACTGGTCTCCTCCTCTCAGCGGCACTGGACGTTAGGGCAGCACTTGGAATAAATATAGAAAAAAAATCGTGATTATTTCAGCTTCTCACTGGCTGCTCCAGGGACTAAAACAGGACCCGCCCGGCTGAGGGGAGAGGAGGAGAGAGCTGTACATCTCTGAGAAAATCTTGTACGGAATTCTCCATTTTAGAGTCAACTGGGACTAGGCAAAAGGGAAAAGCAAAAAAGAAAGTTTCCCCGCTCGTTATACGATCGACCGAAAGTAGCAGAAATTCACGTGAGGACTTTTGCTGGCTTCAGTCGCGCCCTCGAGCACGCCAGCGTTCGCGGTCCTGGTCGCTCCTCCCGAGAAACAGCCACCACGGAACCAGGGAGCTCCAGCGATTCCCTGCCAGTCAGAGCGGGGCCGGAGTTTATTTCTAGCACGGTTGGTCTCCAGGTGCTGGTTTCTATTAGCACTAAAATGTCCTGAGAGTAAGAAGTTCCCCTCCGCAGCCCGCATCCTGCCATCTTTCCTGTTGACGACGGCCGCGTTCCGTCCCTGGTTCTAATCACTTCCCGCTGCAAAGTGAGGTATCGTACCCGAGAGGAGGTGGCAGAGTACGCAGCCCTGCTACGGTGCTGCCGGTTTTCCCGTCACAGGGCCAGATGAAAAAGCTTTGCAGATCTCCCAAAAGGCAGGCAAGAAACGTTATCCCTGTACAACGTGGGGCAACGAGCAGGGTCGTTCTGCAGCTAAAAGTCAGTCGGTAAAATAACGTCAACTGAATGACACGTTTATTGTACAATTCAGAAAGAAACCCTGAGTTACCAGCTGTAGAACAAAGTTAAATTAAAAAAAGAAAAGGATGGTTCGTTTCATAGGTTCCTGCTG
>NW_010547180.1:1303-6141 GCF_000687285.1 Phaethon lepturus
GAAAGGAAACCCAAAAACGGTAAAAGCAGCAGCCAGAGCCAGCCCAAAGCCTCCGCTTCGCCGAGGAGAAGGTTCCTTTGTCATCCCCACCGGCACGGGTGACAAACTCCTCAGGGAGTGGTGGGGAGAACATGAAGATGGGAGGGCAGAGGGAAGGAACGAGCCAAGCCTAGCAGGTATTCTGGACAGCCGAGCATCTAGAGGGGCGTTTGGAAAACCCGTGGTTTATTTTGTTCAGAGAACTGCCGTCTGGGCTGCGGGAAGGCAGGAGAGAGGAAGAAACGGAGTCTGAGCAATCAATCTTACGCTCTGAACACACACGCACAAAGAGTGAAGGGGAGGGAAGTCCTTTACAAGCACGAGCGCTGCTGGCTAGGAGTCTGACTTTGGGAAGAGCATCCCATTTGGGAAAAGCATCCAAAGGTTGAAGGGAGAAAAATCCCCAAAGCCTAAACCCCAACCACTACGCAGTCCTCTGGCTGCAACGGCGTTGGAGAGGATCAATTCCAAGAAATTATGTAGCTACAAGAAGTATCTGGCCCTACACAGGAAAGGGTGAATCAGAGCTGCTTTTTAGTGCCGTTTGACATCCGTTATACATTCTAGTTCTCATATACACAGATGGATGTCTTTAAAAATTGACAATTTACACTTCGAAAAAGTTTTACAGTGAAGTTCTCTCAGCAAAGATCAGTCCACACAAGGAGGAGCTAGTCTTTCAGAAACAAAAAGGCACTTGGCCTTTTGAGAAGAAGTCCTCAAGGGAGCTCCTGTGCAGGCATTGACACGATCTCCTGCCCGCCGCCTTCAGTAGGTGTGCAAAGCCTGGCGCGTGCCCGCGTCGCACCGTGCGGCTGCGGCCCGCCCCAGCGTCACAGTGTGGTGGAAGGAAGTTTCTTCACCCGCCTCTGTGCCAGGATGGAGGATTCGATGGGCTTCAGCTGGGGGCTTGGCTTGGAGCTGTTCAGCGCAGAGTATGTGGCAGCCATGGCCCCCTTGGAGAAAAGGCACGAGAGAAGGCATTTAGATGAAGAAGAGGTGTCTCAGGCTCGCGGCTTTACAAGATGAGGGACCAGACCCGCACGCAAAGCCAGGAGCGTCTTTCTTTTTTCTTTAAATCTCCCTCCTGTACTGATGCTGCTGAAGAACCTCCCTAGGTTTTCCCAGCTGGTCTGGTATTGCCTCCTGGCCCCCTCCTCATCCATCCTGCTTTGCCCACACCACCATCACCCCACCCGGCCGCTGCTTTCCAGAGAGCCCGAGGTACTTGAGGAACCAGCTGAAGGCCCAGCCCAGGCTTTGTACCTTTACAAGCTGAACGTCCTGGTGATTCAGCTGGCTCTGGGGTAAGCTGTCCTTCTGGGTTATCCACGGATGCTGCAGGACCTGCTTGGCTGTCAGGCGCTGGTGAGGATCTACGTGAAGCATCTTTGACACCAGATCCTAAGGGCACCATTTGGAAAGTTAGACTTTAGAAGATTTCGTACTTTAAATGCAAAAATACCACCTGTCTGCCCCCCAATTAGGATTTAACTTCAGAGGCCCAGTTTAAAGTCCCCAGACATCAATCTCCTTTTGTACAAAATACGTTTTGGGAAGGTCTGGGAGGTATACCACAGCAGCAAACACCGCATGGGTCAAGCATGAGGTTGGTGTTTCACACAAATATCCACAGCCAGAGCCAAAACAACGCGGGAAGAAGCACGCTGCTGAGCTGCTATGGGGGAGATATGTATGGGGTAGAAGCTACACGGCTGGTTTGATCCTCTTTATTCTGCCCTCCCTGCCCATTCTGCTTTAAACTTGCCCCACAGCAACTGGCCGTGCTTGACCTCGACCCTTTAACGTAACGCAGACGAATTACCAAACCGTACCTTGGCCATGTCAGAAATAGTGTCCCAATTGCCTCCACTGACGGAGAACTTCCCCCCGCCTATCCGGGTCAGGATCTCTTCTGGAGTGTCACTGGGACCATTTGCAAAGGGAGTGCAGCTGAGGACAGAAGAGAGAGCATTTGATTTACTGCCCCGTGACCCAGCCAGGGAGCAGTGACCGACGAGGACAGCTCCAACTGCCACCACGGAGCATGTCTGAGAGCAAGGTGGTCACAGCCCCAACTGCCGCCTTCCAGCGAGGCCGAGGCACTTACCCTGCGAGCATCGTATACAGGAGAACTCCCAGGCTCCAAATGTCGCATCCCTCATCGTAGCCTTGGCGTTTTAGTACCTGAATGGAACAAGCGAAGGAAAAAAAAAATGGGTTTGGTTCTTGTCGTTGAGCTCACTTGAGCTCGCGAAGAGCAACTTGACTCCTGCGTGCTGTCTATGTGAAGCTCCTACAGCCCTAATGACCAGCAAAGTCTCGGACTAAAGATCAAGATTCAAATCGGATTTGGGTTTCATGGAACAGAGGAGCCACCCAGGCACATCGAAACGACAAGCAAGAAGCCACGTTCCAGTGCAGTGACACCGCACGCATGCTCCGTTGCGTGTCCGCTCTTTGTCTTTCTTCCACACCAAGATAACTGAGTGGAAAATCATCCCACCTCTTTGAATAGTCACTTATCAGGAAGGGAAGCAGCCTAGAAAACCGCTGGGATTTCGAAGTCCCTCGTGAGGACAGTAGAGGTTGGAGGGCTGAACTGTAACCGTGCTTGAGATCCCCCGTTTGTTCATCGCTACAAGTGGTATTTCTGTCCCTACCTGTTCCAGGACAGAATATGCCGGAGCGGGCTGGAGTTCGGGACGGGGCAGACCTACCTGTGCCGAGTGAGAGCCCGGGCGAGGGGAGGGACGTGAGAGCTACACCAAAGGGTCTCAGGTCAGTAAGGCGCTTACCTCGGGTGCCACAAAGTTTGCCGTATAACAAGGAGTCATGAGAAGGCCATTCTCAGCCCTCAGCTGCTTGGCAAAGCCGAAGTCACAAATGCGAATGCTTTCGGGGTTTCCTGACTCATCCACGTAGAGAATATTGCTGGGTTTCAGGTCCCTGTGAACCACCTGTGCAGCAAAAAAGGGCCGTTCTCATACCCCAGGAGGACAAAGGTCTGCAGATGTATCAGGACACTCAAGCCCTGCTCTGGCCCCACATCTGGCTTGCCAAGACAGCAATGCCAGCAAGAAACAATAGTCCGGACAGGCACAGTTACTCCTCAGAGGAGAGGGAGCGTAGCGCTGCGCCAGCTTCCCAGGAAAACAGACGTAGCCGTACTCACCCCTTGGGAATGCAGATACTCCACCGTTTTACAGATCGTGTGCAGCACCGAGCTGGCTTCCCTCTCTGAGAAAAATTTCTGTCGGAGGATTTTATCCAGCAGCTCCCCTCCCCTCATCAGCTCCGTCACCAGGTACACGTACTTCCCGTCATCGTACACCTACCAAAGCAAACAGGGAGGAGGTTAACCCAAAACTGCTTCCAGAGCTTCCCTTTTGCACTTCTGCGCCCAAGCAGCAGACAGAAATTAGCAACGCAGAGGTGGGTCTGGGGCTGCTTCCCCAGCCCAGGGCGATACGCCGAGCAGCGCCGCTGCCCGTGCTGCCCCGCGTCCGGCCCCGCTGTAGCCCAGTCCGCACCTCCTAAACCAAAATACAGCAGAAGTCATTCGAGTCACACTCACATCTTTCAAGGTGATGATGTTTGGATGCTGCCCGTATCGCAGGAGGATTTCTATTTCCTCAGAAGGGTCTCGCTTGCTCTTGTCAATAACCTGCAAGAGGATGGATAGGGATTAGCCACAAGGGAGGGGGAAAGGGGCCAGGACAGAGCAAACAAGCCGAACGTTTGGAGCCCTGCAGAGATCCTGTACCATACCTGTCCCCTGTCCCCTGCCCTCTTTAGCAATAAGCTCTCGAAATCCCCTAGTTGCTTCATCAGCTCTGTGTCCCCCAACCCCAAAGTTTTATGGCTGGCTTATTTGTTAGGCGCTGCCGTGGCCAGAGCACGCTTTGCAAAGGAAGGTGAGACGCTGTCCTTCCCCTGGTGGGGGAGAACACTGCTTCCCCGCCGTGCCTAGGTACGAAAGCTTGTGCAGTTACACGCACGGCAGCACGGAAATTGGCCGTTGGGGCCCGACGCAAGCAGGGAAAGCGATTGCATTCCTGGATGTTATTGTGGTCATCATGGGGATGAAAAGAAATCTAACAGGCGAGTTCGGTTCAGATGGTAAATCTCAGACCTTGACTGCGTATTCCATGTTGGTTGCTTTATGAATGCAGCGTTTGCACACCGAGTAGGAGCCGACGCCGATTGCCTCCTTCACCACGTAGCCGTCGTTGAACTGGACGTTCTTGCCGTGCAGCTGCTGCAAGAGGAGAACGGGGAGCTGGTGAGCTGGGGGGGTCCGGGGAAGGGTGTGTGCAACGCGATGAGTTAACTGCAACACAGAGCGAGCTGACAGACTGCCGTCTGCTGCATCCCACAGCTTCCCCTCCCGGCTGGGGAGAGGGAGGAGAAGAGAACAAGGCAGATATAGGTCAGCGGGCTGGCACCATCTGCGTCTAGCAAGGCGCATTTTGGTGGCACCCATCCACTCACGGGCTTTTGCACAGGGCTCCCGCTAGCACGGGGCCACCCAGGGAGAGGAAAGCGACCAGACTCGCCTTGCCCTGATGACCTTTGCACGTGACAGTCAGTGGAAATGAAAGAACAACAGGATGCAAGGATTCAAACCAGAATGACACTGCCTCAGGCTTCCCGTCAGCTCTGCTCCACGCCGTTCGGAGGTCCCGCAGACCCCCCCTGGAGTATTACCGCAGCTTCGAACAGTCGCTCCTCGGTCCCCACTTCTTACCTGTACCACCGAATGCAGAGGCGGCTGGGCTGGTTTCACCTTGCCGTCC
>NW_010547180.1:6223-14916 GCF_000687285.1 Phaethon lepturus
AAGAGCTGATGGTCCCCCGCACTAGGGGGGATGCCCGGGGAATCTGCAACAGGAGCGGAGAGACAACTTGAAGAGGGCTAGCCCTGCGGAAGCAGAAGCCTTCCCCTCGCTCCCCGGGAGCTACGGCTCCTCTTTAGGTTATTCGAGACCAGAGCCGCACCGGCCGGCACCGAGCTTGCCCCCAACGCCCCACGTACCTGCGGCTGGGCCACCTCCTCAGCGCTGCAACCCTCCGTGGCCGGCAACGCTAGCGGGGGGCAAACCGTGCGCTGCTGGCACCGGCAAACCAGCGCTAAGCCGCACAGTACCATTTCACACGGGAAACTTTGGCTCTGCGTGAATTCATACGAACCTTTTGGTGTACGTGACGTAAATTCGGTGTCAAAATAAAAGGTGTCATCTGGCTGGCCTACTGCAGGCTTGAAGGGCGGTTTGATTTCCCTGCGGTAGAGCTTCTGCAAAACAAAGACAACTTGAAAGTGCTCCGGCGGGTCAACGCTCTCGCACGCGCTCGGAAGGGTGCAAAGGCTTGCTAGGAACGAGAGGCCAAGAAGAGATTTTTTTGAAACTAGAAACAGCTCTGTGGCTTAGCATTTAACTACAGCTCAGCAGTCAGGAAGACTTCTTGGCCAGTGGGGTGCTTTCGAGTCAGCTTGTGGAGAAATACTACAAGTTCTACCATATATTAAATCGAGGAAAAAAAAGACTGTTCTATATGTAACTCGTCCCCAGTCCAAAGGCAATATCCATAAAGTGTTTACCTCGCCAGGCCCTTCCACCTCCTCCTAACTCCCATTAGGGCTTTGCTGACACACATCTCCTCAGGGACAGCCAGAGGATGTGCCCTAGGAGGACATTCGTATCCCAGCACTCCCAGAAGTAGCCTTTTAAAATTGCTTCTTGAAGCCAAAATTTGAAATAAAGCGTTACTAGCATTGCTGGAGGTTCAGTCTAGCGGCTTGCTGGGCGCCTCGAAAGCATTAGAAGACTGATCTTCAAAATCCATTACCAAGTAAGGGAAAACAGGGAAGAAACAAAATTATGTGGTAAAGCAGGGAGTTGGCCAGAAGCAACTGGGAAATGCCAGTTCAGTTATGGCCCTGCTTCTCTGTACAAAACAAGGTATTTCCTTGCCAGAAATGTCTCCTTGAGTCCTTCCCACTTTGTGCAAGACCATCCGCGTTGTGCCAAACCTCAATTAAAACCTGCACCTTACTGTTGAGAGATGAGGAAATTCAAACCAAGGTGAGATCATAGGCAACTCAGGTATGAAACAGTTATTCACATGACAAACAGAATTGTAGTTTCGGGAAGGATTATTGGAAGAGATGGAAACAGGGACTGCTAGCTCTCCCATAGCTGGTCAGTCTGCGAGTGTCACGACTGTGCTGTTGCTGCAGTCGGAACTGCTTTACTGGTGCCGAGTGGTGTAAAAGTTTGCTCTTGTATTTCTGATACTCACATTCCAGTCAATGGTGGAGTAGAAAGGATGGCGCTTGATCTCTTCCGCCCCATCTGGTCCAGAACCTGAAAGATGCACCCGTGGAGTGCGTTGCGTTAAATTGGGATCACCGACAAAGCGAAGGCAACCCAGCCAGGTATTACAGGGAACCCGGCTGTAACGAAACGAGCCCATTAACCGAGCACAAGCGTGAACATGCTGCTGACCCATGAGGATCTGAGAGCATCAGGTGTGCTCAGAAACAAACAAAAAAATAGTCTTACCTAATCGGTTGGCTGGATTCCTTTTGAAAAGGGCTCGCAGGAGGCTCTGTGCTTCAGAGCTCAGGAACTGCGGCATGCCCAGCTTTGCTCTGGAGAGGAAGTTATGCAATCAGTTGCAGGTTTAAAGAAGTCAACCCACAAGCCGGCTGCAGCACCTCCACCCCCGAAAGTACAATCATCTGTCTGGCATTTACACTGTGCCCTTCAAACTAGCTCCTGATATAAAACCACTTGCCAAATAATGCCATTAAGTTGCGAGAACCCCCCAGTTGCAACACGCTCAGAGAAAGAGCAGAAGCTTGCCTCCGATACATACAGGAAGGAGAAACTCCTCTTACTTGAGGATGAGGGTCATCGTCTCCTTACGATCCTTCCCCTGGAAGGGCAGCGAGCCGGTGAGCATTTCGAACTGGGAGGGAAAGACAAGAGGACGTCAGGTCTGAGCAAGCCTGAGGGTCGCACAGATCCCACTGCACCTTCATCTGGGAGCTCGCCAAAACTAGCGAAAAGCTCGCACGGGCTCCAAAGCCCAGCTCTAAAAAACATCCTATTTTCTCAGAAGGAGCTCGGTTCACAGGGTTTGCAGTGGGAACACGCTCAAGCCAGCGCCTCCTGCGGGAGCCCTCGGATTCGGCAGGCGCCAGAAGGTGGCACCAGATCCGCACAGACACCGACATCCCGGCGCTGGGGCCGACCGGGACACCCCCGTGCACCCCACGCCGCACGCTGGGACAACGGCCTCAGGAGCGCTGCCTCCCCCGAGAAACAGGCGCTGCTGGCTGGCAGCCCTTTTGGGGAGCGCGGAGAACATCCCCGGGTCAGCACGTCTGCTGGGCGTGCGGAATCACCTACGGGCGACTCAGAGCTGCCGCTGGAGCAGCTGCTAAGCCAGGTCTCCGGACACGCTAGCTGGGTACGTACCATTAACACCCCGTACGACCACCAGTCAGCACTGTGGGAGTGGCCCTGGCGATTGACGACTTCTGGTGCCATATACTCCACTGTCCCACAGAAGGAGTAGGCTTTCTTCTCGTGGTCTATAGCCTCCTTACTCAAGCCAAAATCTACATAAGAGAAACACTTATGTCAGCACGCATCCACGCGCTCCGAGCAACCACACAGAGCCGAGAGGCCCACGAGAAGCTCTGTATTCCAGGAACCAACCTTGCTGGAGCAGAAGGCTTTTGTGGAGTCCCTTACCTGTGAGTTTGATGTGCCCTTCTTCATCCAAGAGGATGCTACAGCGTGAATGAAAAAAACAAGTTGTTACTGTCTGCAAGCAAAGGGCTGGTGAGAACAAGCACACACAGCAGAGGCTGGTCCGAGATGCTCCCAGAATCCAGAGGATTCTCCAGAGGAGAAAGTTATCTGTCCCTTCCCCCAGCGCTTTAAGCTCCATCACCAAGACATGAGTGGGACAACGAGCAGCATCCTTCTCTCTACGCCCCCAACTTCCCATCGAACGAACCACCTTTGATCCCCTCCGTACGCCAGGTAAAGATAAGCAAGTCAGGCAGCTGGTACGCGTCTGCAGAGGCCCAGCCTGGTGCCTTTTCCCTCCGAAGGCTCTCAGTTGCTTAAAGCTGGAGCCCGGAGACGGCCAAGGCGTACTGCTCAGACATGTGGTGCACACATGCTGCCTCCACAGCACTCCTGGCCGTGACCGCTGGTCGGAGGAGCAGGAGCCTTGTTGGCCACCTCCCATCTGGCCGGCCTCGGGGCATCGTTCAGCTTTTTCTTTGTGGAAGAAGCCATTTGCTGACCAAAGGCTTGGGACTGAACTGAAGGACTCGGTTCCCTGCCTCGGCTGCGCCGCACGTACTTCTCGGGTTTGAGATCCCTGTATATGATTCCCAGGCTGTGCAAATGGTCGAGCCCCAGCGCCAGCTCTGCTAGGTAGAACTTCACGTCCTCCTCGGTGAACATGACCTGCAGGAAGGGAGAGGAAGCGGGCAGGCACTGGGGTTACACTTGTGCAAGACCTTTCACGTCCATGTCGCTCTCTCCTGCCCTTTCATACCTCAGTTTCCCAGGCTTCGCCCGCCAGCCTAAAGTATCAGTTAAGCAGCGACACCGAAAAACCAAACCAGGTTGCTAAGCAGCAGGTAGGTTTTAAAAAAACTCTTCCTTTATGTTAACCAGGTTGCATTCCCAGTTGTCTTCACCCGGCACATCTTCTCGTTACCTCTCCCAGTCCCTGCCCTCGCCTTGTCCCACCAAAGTGACACAACCAGCCAACATTGCAGCAGAAAATGGTTCTCGCCCAGTTTCATATTTAACGTGACGCTCAGCAGAGTGAGACCAGCCTCCTATGCTGCTGCTTCTCTGCCGGAGGATGGGGTTCCCAAGACGTCCTCTCCTGTTGCCAGCTCTGGGCTAACAGCAGGTTGGAGGTTGCTTCCACCCCTCTCGAAGACTTTGTGAGGCTCAATCGCTTCTCCAGGCAATTAAGCACCGATGAACTGAGAGCAACCCGCTCAGCAACCCACCGAGATGCCAGAGCGTACCCACCTCTTTGGAAAGCCGAGTGAAAAGGTCACCTCCTCTAAGGAAATCCAAGATGAGATACAGCTTCCCCTCTGTCTGGAATGCTGAAACACAAGCCGGAGCAGGAATCAGACCCTCCGCCGAGGGAGGGCTCCGTGGTGTTACATTAATCACTTAAAGCCCAATGGCTCCAGTTGTGCAGATGCCCTGTGTGGTTACCAGGTTAAACACAGGTAGGGCTCATTATGTGGGGTAAATGAGATAGTCTGCCCATGACCTTGAAATGGGAGCTCACCAGCAGCGCTCTGGCAGGGCAGAAAATCCTCATTTTATGGGGGGTCAGTTCCCTTTCAGCCAGTGATGCCCTACTGAAAGGGCTGTCTACCCGACAGCACTGGTCACTTCACAGGGACAGAAGCTGTCCTTGCCTTCCTCACAGTCAGAGCATTAATCCAGCCAAACTCTGGCTTGACTAGTCAACTCTGCTTTCTCAATTTCTCCTGATTTAATGTTTTAATCCCAAGGATTTGATGTTTAGACCTCTTCTCCCAGTCTATGCTCTGTTCCCCATTCAATAGCTAGAACGGCCATGGGACCAAAGACCTTTCCAGGAAAAGATTTGTGTTGAGGGGATTGTGAAGGCTCCAGAGCAGCCCAGCCACGGAGAGATAGAGACAGACCCAGGCCTCTTCTCCGTTTCAGGTGTCTCCAGAAACCTGAATAGGGACCGTGAGAGTCTCTCAGCATCCTCCAAGCAGCCTGTTGCTGGATGCCTCATGCTCATCTACCTGCTCACAGCAGCTGAGCCTGTTGTAGCATCTTTCTTTATTGTGCTTAAAAGCAGCCAGTGTCTGTTCGAGCCTGCAGCCCCTCTCCCAACACCCCAACTAGCTCCACACTCACCGTAGTGGAGTTTCACCACAAAGGGGTGGTTTACATCAGCCAGGATGTCCCTTTCTATCTTTGTTCTTACTCGATCACGCACTGTGGGAAGAGAGAGGAACAGTTCAGACACCGAAGAAGGCACACGGTACCCGGTGTCAGCCTTGCCCCCAGCCTTAAGCCCTTTAGTACCAGGCAGCTTGAGCCAGATCTTTTCCACCTCCAGCACTGCAACAAGGGTTTTTTACAGATGGAGAGAAAAAGGAGGCTGTTTCGCTGCGGTAAAGATACTTCCCTCTCACCCAGCTCACCCTGGGGCCAGCAGTGGCTGCTGTGACATTTCCCCGGTGCTCTTTAAGACGTGGAGGATAAGAGCATCACAGTGAGAGTCTCCTACCTTTTAATGTTGCCTTCTTGAGCACTTTCATGGCATAGAGGTGGTTGCTGTCTGGTGGTGTTATTTTTCTCACCAAGAAAACCTGAGGCAGAAGAACGCCACGTTAACCGAGCACTAAATATTAGCAGTAGGAGTTGGATGCCTCCCAGAGTGGCAAACCTCACAGTAACCCTAAGCAGCCGCTGGCCACAGGACTGGTGAGTTGTACCTCAAGCTCTCCATGCAAAGCTCCATGAGGTTTTCAGGGAAGCGCTGTGTGTAGACTCCTCTCATCCCCTATCTCCAGCCATTACAGCACTCGTGCTTTTATACTGCGCTCCCCTCCCCGCCAGTCTTCCACACCTCTTGCTCACTCCTGCAGTTCCCGTGGGGCTGTGGCTGGTGCCTGGGAGCTGTGACTTGAAGCACTGATGCTTCAATGCACCACAAAGCCTCCTGGTGACTTGCTGGTTTGACAGCCTTATTGTCCGGGTCCTGCATCCTCTCTGGATTTTTAGCTCCTTCCCTGATGTCCCATTCTACCTGGTTTTAGTCGGCTTCAAAAAGACACCACTTTTCTTTTGCGTAAAGCCACCGCTGCATTTGCCCAGGCAACAGCACACAGTCCTGTACAAGCCCCCACTGTTGGCGCCGGTAACCGATTGACGTGCAGTTGATTTAATGTGTGAGCAGATGGTCTGTAAGAGACCCGGATTATTTACACATCGAAATAGGTAAGAGTTACAGGCTACTTCCTTCCCCCTTCACAGAAGGGAAACTGGACCGTAAATAGCGGCCAAAACCAGATGCACACAACGTCAGTTCTGAGAAGAGAGGAACATGCCCGAGTCCTCAAGTCCTCAATTCCACTGACAGCTTGGCAGCCAGCTAGAGAGCTGCAGGAGGTCCCTCTGCCCTGCACAACACCTGCATTCACAAGCAGGATCCTCTCCCCCCGATCGTCTGAAAAAAGAATTACAGGGGAGCTTTGGACATACAGGCTGGCCCGTAGGAGAAGACATCGCTATGGTTGCCTTTCAAGTTAGAAGCAACCCTTTGCTAAGTGAGCTCAGCAGTCAGATTCTCACTATCTGGTGGGAATCAGGAAAGTGGTTTTGCTGGGGGTAGTCCCTTTTGTCATCAAAATCACTTATCTGGCACGACACAGGAAGACGTGAACTCACCTTGCCGAAAGAGCCCTGTCCCAGCACCTTCAGGAGCTCAAACTGCGAAGGGTCGGCTTTCTCCGAGCCTTCCTTCACATGGTGCGTGATGTTGATTTCTTTCACAACTCCTTCGCCCTGAAAAAGAGGGGACACAGTTGGCTGGGAATATACTCCTGAACACGGGAAAGCAAGCCCCATCGGATTAAGGAGCAAGGAGTGTAGCTACAGGCTCACAGGAACCACACCTGAGAGAACCATAAAAGTTGGTGCTTGTCACAGGTATCTCCTGGCTTCAACACCTGGAATAAATAAGTGATCGGTAGGCTTGCACCAGGCAGCCGTCTTAAATATCCTCTGCTTGCTCCTTGCACCGCGAGCGTTGCATTTCTTTGAACTGCATTTCAGAAGAGTGCTTGAAAGGCACCTTCCTTTTTAAGGCACTGGTGGCAAAACCAGGAGTGTTTATGCCACTAAAAATCCCACAACACAAAAATACGGCACTGTTGTCAAAACACGGCCAGGGCTGGCAAAAATCAGACATGTTGGAGCCCATCTGCTCAGCAATCTGAGCAACTCTGCAACATAAGTCTTAGTGCATCTTCAGCACATACAGATGATGCTTTAACAGACTCAAGCCTTCAAGAAGATTGAGGGGAAGCCAAGGTCTCTGGCACATGTTTTGTTTAAAACACATTCTTTTCTTAAAAAAAAAAATAAAGAAGAAAAAGAGAATTAATCAGCAGTATCTAGAATAAGCTCACCAACGAAGCCAGGCCAGCAGACAAGAACAGCCACAGACCCCGAGGTGATGCCGAAGCACCTCCTCTCCCCAGCAAACCTTGTCCAAACCTCTGCTGCCTAAAGCCCAGAGTTCTGCTCAACAGAAACACCTTGTGCTGCTTTCTATGTGCAACCCAAATACGAAGAGACTTTTTATACTATTAGTCTTCCAGCTGCGCCTTTCCCTCTACTTCTCTTGACCATACCTAGCCAATATATCTGTATTTAGGATTCCTCCGAACTTGACCCGTTCCAGCCCCTCTCCCTGCTGACCACAGGCGGAGCCCATGGGGCAGGCTGGACTCAACTTCCCAATTTTACAGACATGAATCCTTCTCAGGCCAGAAATCCCTTGTAGCTGTGCGTCTTGTAAGGGCAAGTCACAGCTCCTTAGCCCTTCAGTCCCACATCATCCAGTCTCAGACATGGCCTGGTTGCCATTCGGACCGGAAGGCCAGCAGTTGTGTTCCAAAGGGCATTGAACTCGGTTGCTCTCTGACCCTAGGGCAGATGTGGCCACCAGAGGCTGCCAGAAAGCTGGACCCACTATTTAGTTTTTCCCCTTGCAGAGCTGGGGGAAAAAAGTTACACTTCATTTTCTAAACTATTCAGATACTTGGTCTGGAAGCCACCTGATCAAAGCAGCTTTTAAAAACAACAGGAACCAAGTTTCAGCCTCTGCCCACTCCCCACCCTCCCAGCACCTCCTCGGGGAGGGTGACCTCGCCAAGCGCCCGCGGATGTGGTTGCCTACCTGCACCGAGCACCCTCCCCTTCCCGCGCTCATGCTTGGCTTTTCTCTCGATTAGGAAGTGGCTTTGCTTCCATGTTGGTAGCTTTGCCCTCTCAAGAGCCGGCGTTGTTCAGACACCGAGGTGCGGCGGCGAAGCCCACGCTTCTGTGCGGCACGTACAGCCCCAGCACGGGGAGCGGGCGGGGGCCAGGAGCTCCCCCCGTGTTACCCTGCCTTTTGCTGCTCTCGGTGATCACAGTCAAGAAAGATCTTACAAATCCCTGTAGCAGCACGTTTTCCTGGTTCACATGATCTCCCAGCTTCAAGCAGCCACCTCTGGTGTCGTCTGGAGGCTCAGTCCGTGGCAGAGAGCCGCTGGGGAGGAACAGCTTCCCACTTCGAGCTAGGAGCCTGAGCCAGCCAAGAGGTCTCCTCCTGCGCGTCCTTCCACGTTGTTCAGCTCTCCAGGGAGAGACCCCACAGCAGGGAGAGACCCGGGGATGGGACTGGTGGAAGTTGTAGGCTCCTTCCCTCCCCAACAATT
>NW_010547180.1:14947-17087 GCF_000687285.1 Phaethon lepturus
TTTTAATGAAAACACCAGAGAGAAACCAGGTCTGCGCAGCGTCAGAACTTGTACAACCGTGCACGTAGCATCACACGCCAAGCAGAGAGGAGTATTTAAAATGAACTCCTGTATCCACCTCCGAGGCACGTAGACCAGCTCTTCAGGAGCTGTGCAGAGACGGCTTTTCACAGCCGTGGGAATTCCTCGCCTTGGCCAACAGCACGACCCGGTGTGTTTAATTGCAAGGGCTTTCGGCAGCCCAAGCTGTATCTCAAGGCCGGCAGAGATTTGCGCACGCAGCCTGCCAGCCGGACCGCATCGGCGAACGTACGTCCGTGCCGACCAGACCAAAAGTGGCATCGGCGGGGACACGGTGGATAGCTTTCTGAGGAAAGCTTTGAGATGCCATTTGGCATCTTCCTGACACGAGGGAGGTTTCCTCCCCACGGACTCATCCAGTAACTTGCAATTCAGCAGCTCGGACTCCGGAGACCAGCTCCTACTTAGCAGCACACCAGAACAAGCCTCCAGCACAAAAGCACCTGCGTGCCGCCGAGCTGCAGCGCAAACAGCCTTTGCGTGCACCGAGATAAGCTTCTGCCAATGACACCGTTAAGCAAACTAACCCAGAAGGCAGAAAAAGAAAAGCAAACCAGACCGCTCCGAATAGCCATCTGAAGCATCAGCCCACCTGGACGAGCAACCAGCGACAGCACGTGAAGCAAAGCAAGCTGGCGGCAGGACTGACCGGGCTGGAGAGCTGGCCGGGCGCGGGCAGCGGCAGCCCGCAGGGCTTGGCTCGATGTTTCCTCTGCAGCCAGAGCGTGAGGAACGCGCAGATGCGAGGAAGTTTAGGGTCCCTCTCCATTCTCCCATCCTGATCAGCATTGCACAGCCCCAGGAAGCTCCAGCCCCGCCGGCTCCCGGGGAGCAGGGAGGCTCCCGCAGCGCTGCATGGACGCCCCGGGCTCGCGGTTGCCGGATGGAGGAGATACAGGCGGTTAAAGCCCAGCCGGCAGATGCGCAGTGGAGACCAGCGACTCGCATGCAGGCAGGTTCACGCTCCCACTCCCCAGCAACAGCGCTTGTGGTTGGGGCTTTTTTTTTTTTTTTCTGGTTTTGCTTTTAAGAAAAAAAATAATCTCACAGCTCCTTGTTCACATTTAGGTTCCCTGGTTCAAACAAGACGCTGACAGAAAACATACACGGTCTAGTTAAAGCGACTTCCATCTAGTGCTGCATGAATCTCATGTCAGGCTGTGATATTTGGGTGTATTTTTATAGTGGGGGAATATTCTGAGAAGCCCTTTACTCTTTAGAAAGGAAGAGAAAAACTCATGAAACCCCACACAGAAGTCTGACACCACCTCGGGCAGCCACACATCTCTTCGCTCTCACGCTGGCACAGGGATGATGGGTCACCCATGATGGGATTCAGGGTGCATCGATCCTCTGGCATCACTAGGATTTGCGTCTAGTCCTTCGTCTGCTTTCTGCTGCACAAGAGTCCTTGCCCTGGACACTGGAGTTATCGAACAGCCACCCTGAGACGTTCCATTTTTCAGGGCATTTCTGATGCAGACAGCTTCTGAACTCCCTGCCGCTCGGATTTATTGGCAGGACAGCTGAGAGGTATTTAGATCACTGGGTATTTTTTCTTTTAAAACCAATCCTTTTTGCCTCCAAGCCTGTTTCCCCACTTTGACCTTTCCATTGGGTCAGGACAGACAGATGTTTTCTGCAGCAAGACCCCAGAGAGTCTGCAGAGCACCCCAGAGAGCGCAGGTAAGAAAGAAACCCCTTGAAATGAGTAAAAAGACACCCACGCACCCTTTGCAATTAGAAATAACCCTGCGTCAGCGCTGATTTCTGAATTGCTTCGGAGAATGCAGAATATGACAAGAGGATCTTGGTTTGGACCCAGAGAGACTACTTATGACTGTCTTCCCTCCGCCGCCCCCGTTATGTGCTCTTTGAGAACCGATAACGAAAGAAACAAATGACTTAATACCAGCAAGGCAGCTGGTCCCAGCTCCACAGCGGGGACCTCAATAGCTGGTGAGGCCCGAAGCAAGTGAGCTGGGAGCAGCCGCCAGCGCGGCGTGGAACAGCACCAGGCAGCCGCTGGGCACGAGCCTCCAGGAGACCCGGCTCATAC
>NW_010547180.1:17118-18588 GCF_000687285.1 Phaethon lepturus
GCACCCTGCCGCAGCCCCCAGCGGAGCAGGAACCGCGTCCGCAACGTGCGGTCCAAAGACGAGCGTCGCCGCTTCCGAGGAAGCTTTACGTTGCTCGGGGAAGCCGTGCAGGAGATGCAGCCAGCCGGCTCGCTGCGCGTGGGCCCGGCGAGATCTGATAAATCCCGCCCCAAGCAAGACAATTTTGCACGTTGCGTTATCAGGTAACTCGGCGCGGGGAGAGGAGCCTCGGAAAACCAATCAAAAAAACCCCACGGCACGGCCACGCAGCTCCAACGCCGCAGCGCCCGCCCCAGCGAGCTGACAAGATCAGAAAGCCGCAGGAGACATAAATGACAGCACAGAAAGGGGTTTTGTGTGGGGAGGAAGGAGGAGGAGGATGAAGTCAAGCGCAGGATGTCGTGTAAGCAAGTGAGTAATAGCTGCTTTCTGAATTAGCAGTCCCACCTCGCCGAGACGGGCTGGTAGGAGCGCGCTGCAAGAAAGGGCTTGGTTTTCAGAGAGGTCCTTGCGAGCGCCGCGTACGCCCTCGCACACGTGGGACGACCCGTCACGGGACAAAGTGCGCGTTAAATGCGCGGGTCTCCTTGAGGTGCGCGTCTGCAGCAGGCTCCCACCTTGTCTGCTGAGTCCACAAGGTCTTTCTCTATCCAAGCGGTGTCTGATTTTGCCTGCGGGACAATAAAGGAGTGTCAGCCCAGGGAGCAGGCGAGCAGTTTGCAGCCCGTGGTGGTCTCCCACCAGCTCTCACCCCTCGGGACGCGATGCTGAGCTGTGCTGGTGGCCCCAGGAGAGCACCTGGAGCCGGCTGCTCTTAAAGGCTTGGCGAAACTCTGATGGGCGCTGGAGAAGGACACGGCGCCAGCGCTTGGTTACACACGTTCCCCAAGAATCAGAGCACGGCCGCCGAGGAGAGAGGATTAATTTCTGGCAGGTTGATTAACTTCTAGATCAGATTTTACTCTCAGCTACACGCGGACAAACTCCAAAAGCATCTGTTCTGGTAGCGGTGTCCTGGGTTTGCCGGGAAGTTTGGCACCCCCGCGGCAAAGAGAGGGCATGCTCAGCATTTCTACAGCAACCGGGAGGAACATATTCAAATACCAAAACTTACCACAGCCCTCGAGGGCAGGGCAGGGCCAGCCCAGCTGCTCTGACAGGTCCCTGACCGTTAGAGATGTCCGTTTATGCTGCCTCTGGGACCAGATGCAATTCTGTGAACCCTCACAGGCTGAGATGCAGAAGCGTTTAAAGGGAGCTCAGAAAAGAACTGCTCCTCAATTTGAATATGGCTCCTTCTCCCCCCCAAAACTCAGACTTAAGGGAAGAAGTGAGTTTTCACAAGGTCAGCAAGTTTTTGCAAGGTCAAGCCCCAAGCCTGCTGTATTTTAATGAACGTACATAGATTTGTAATCACATCTAGGTACGCTTTCACCTGTTTTTTAGAAAACGAGCTAAGTTTGAATAGAA
>NW_010547180.1:18757-20667 GCF_000687285.1 Phaethon lepturus
CACCCCCCCCCCCCCCCCCCCCCAAAAATCAGATTTGAAACATTTCCTCCGAGAGGTTCAAGTCTTTGGCTGCAGATGAGAGAAAACTCATGTGACTGCAGACAGAAGGGATTTAAGAGGGACTCGAGCCGTGACTTCTCTTGCGTCTTTTCGAGCCGTTGGTCAGCCCGACGGAGCCCGCGGCGCTGGCAGGGCTCTCGGCGCCGGCAACGCCAAGCGGGTGGGCGCAGCACGAGGCAGAGCAACCTGAAAGCAGGACGGGAGCTGCGGAGAGGCGAGAGAAGAAAAAGCAAGCCTTGAGGGAAGGGAGGAGCTGCATGAAAACAGCGAGATTAGAGTTCGGAGTTAACTGGTTTTCAGCTCCGGAAGGACCGAATCAGATCGGAGGGGCCCCTTGCAGCCACCTCCTCCCCTTCCTCCCCTCCATCGCTCTGCGCCTGCTGTGCAAGCGGCCAAGATCTCTGGCTCTGGGAGAAGGAGGCTGTCCCGCTGCCGCCGTGGGATGCCCGAGGCACATCTACCAAAGCCACAACTAAACCCCTTCCCGAGCACCCAAAAGTGATCACCAAAACCTCAGCGGTCCCCCGCCGGGGATCACGCCCACCCACAGGGAAAGCAGCTCCTTCACGGCTCCTTCGCCGCTCCGACCAGCGAGCAGGCACCAAGCCCTGCCTTGGGTGGGGACGGACCGATTCCTCTCCCACAAGCACGGATCTCTCCGCAGGTCTGCCCTGCCAGCACAAGACACCGCTCCTGTGAGCTACCAGCCACCCTCTGGCACCCGCAACCTCGGGGAAAGCCGTTTTCTACAGATTCCTGAACCACTGGGAAATGCTATTTGCTGCTCCTGGAAAATAAAAGGACACCCCCGGCCACCGGCCAGGTCTGAGCCCAGGAGGTCGCTCGAGTCAGAGAATCGACATCTTCTGAACTTCCCCAATGCCGCCTTCAAACGCACAGATGTCTTAGTCATCCCAGATCAGGGGCTGGGGACGTGCATACGGGGTTTGTCTTTCTTCTTCCAACACCAAGTTCAAAATACAAGTCCTCTTTCCTACTTTCCCCTTTTTTGAGGAAGCATTTTACAAGCCAGAAGCCAAGAGACAGGTTTGTTTTTGCTCGCGTTTTGTCACTTTGCTGGTTGAGGCAGTCACATCTAAATGCAAGAAAAAAAAAAACCACCCTGCAAGAGCTAGAAACAGATTACACTTTTGGCATTTCGCTTCCTATTCATCAACAACTAACCAGAAGCTGTTTTAATTTCTGTTGGTTCAACACATGCTCTGGTCCCAAAACACTCCCAAATTCTGGCAGCACCTAGGAAAGACACTTCTTAGAAAGCAGTTTTACCATCAGAAACGCCTTTTGTGAAAGAGAAGTCGTTAATTAAAACGGGGTAAGGTCTGGCTCTCTAAGGTCAGGCGATTTACCGACTTCTCGTGTCCTGCAGAAGAGACAGAGCACAGTGCTGTAGGCAGAGCAGATATTTTATCAGCTAGACACTTGCCTCCTGGATCCTTGGCTTGCTGCGAAAGAGGAGCCTCAGCATCTCCAAAGCTTTAGGCTGCTATTCTCCCATACTTTGCAAGCTGGCTTCTGAGCTTAGAGCACTCTGCAGCACCCGGATCAGCACGAGAACCCCGAGTGTAGTAGTTACGTCACTGGGATGTATTTTGGGAGTTTTCGCTGAAAGGAAACTGTGGTTTCATATAGGGAAATTGCATTGTGTGGCGATGGCTGCACAATACCAGCAGCCAAATGCAAACACTGCATGGCTTTTACGGGTGCTTAGGCATGGCTCCTTCCATCAGCAAATCTCAGCGGGCTTTTCTAGAGGATCGGTACAGCCCCCCCATGTCACAGACAGGAAAACAGGCACAGAAAGAGCAATTTCAGCCACAAAACAAGGC
>NW_010547180.1:21053-21489 GCF_000687285.1 Phaethon lepturus
CCCCGCAGGCTGTCGCGGCCCTGCCCGCTTGCTCCGGGGTGAGCTCCCGCGCCGTGACACGGCTCCGCACCCCGCTCCTGGACACGCCGGGCTGCCTGAATAGGGCCAGAGCGGGGAGGAGATGGGAACCGGCCGAGTCAGGCGGCACGGACGCGGGGACTGGGGCGGAGAGGGAAGGGAGAAGGGCTTCAGCCCTGTGGCTCTGAACCAGTTCTCTCCCAATTTCTATGTTTGCAAGGAAAAGAGGGAGCACGTGCTTACTCCCGGTTCCCGTCAAGAGGCCAGCTGCATTTCATCTATGCAACACAGATGCCCTAGACGGTTTCAAAAGTTACCCAACCGTCTCACCAGCGTCACTGCAAGGTCCTTTGCCGTTTTACAGAGTCCCTTTAGCTGTCCCCTCTCTGTACCTTAAAAAAAGTCACAGTTCCTGCTG
>NW_010547180.1:21518-41658 GCF_000687285.1 Phaethon lepturus
CTTGGTGCTGCCCTGGGCTGCAGCACGCAAACCGCTGCCAGGCTGCCGCTGCGTCCCCACGGAGCATCCCCGTTCCCCGCTCCTATAGCCTGTTTCCCCGGGGGGATCGCTCCTTCCTCAGCGGCAGGAGGCACAAAGGGATCTCAGAACAGTTCTGCAGCAGAGAAACACACAAGCTGGAGCTTACACTTGGGCAGCTACAGCTCGTGCAAGGAATTAAAGCAGCTGCAGAAGGCAGAAGCGCTTCAGCGTGAGACGGGACGCTGCAGAACCCCGGTTCGTGGTCCGGCCGCTCTTCTGATCAGTTTTCTGACCTGTGTGTTAATATGGGCACGAAGAATTGCATCCTCAGCCCGTCCGGCCTGGCCGGGGGCCAGGCTCAGCCTGCCTGCCCCTCCTCTCCCCTAGGAACAGCACTTTGAATTCCTGAGGCTTTTCACACGGAAAAGGCCCATCCTGAAGCCCCTCTGCTAAACCTGAAGACCATAAACCAGTCTTGGTCAGAAGCTGAAGCCACCAGCGCTTCACTTCGGGTGCAGTTAACAGCCACGGAGGGAAAGGCTGCTGCGAGAGTGCGAACCTCCGTTGCTTCACTGTCTCTGCTCTCGAGAGAAGGGACCAGAACCAAACAAACAGGCAATGGTCCCAATATAAGGCGATAAATCTAAAGCAAGAAGCATAAAGCAAAGGAAACGGTGGTGCGTGCAGCTGCACGCCAACAGGCAGGTTGTGGGTCTACGGGCAAGAGACACGTGGGCTGAGCCGAGGCAAGAGCCTTCCTCCATCACACTTCCAAATGACCTCACACATCCTGGGTGAGGTTGATGCTTTTAGGGCAGAATTAAGTTGCTTCTAGGCCTTATTCCATAGTTTCGAAAAGCAAAGTTGGGTCGTGGGAGAAGCGAGACGATGCTGTCTGAGCAGCGGTGGGCCAGACGCTGGCACTGAAGTGCCAAGATGCGGCTGTAAACTGCGTGAACCTGCTGTCATTGGCACATCGGTCCTGGGAAAGATGATCCCCAAATCCAGTGGTGCCAGACACAAGTGGTTCCCACTGCACAGTTTAAAGATGCTGTAATCCTGCTCTGTGTCAGCCGACGAGGCCGTAGGGCTAAGCTCCGGCAAGTCCCAACATCAGCTCCATAAAACGGGACACTTGCTACCCTTGTAGATTTAAATCAGAATGACCAGGGACTGCATTTGCCTCCTGCCAGGATCCAGTTCCATCCCACCGAGCACTGGGAACAGCATCGGGGAGGGAAGGGTCGGGGTTTCATAAACGGAAAGGCGACGGCGTGAAGAACCGACTCCCGCACTGGAGGGAGCTTGAAATAAACGGGAAGCGAGAGACGCCGCAGCTTTGCGGAGGAAGCGAGTGCGTTTTGCTGTTGTAAAGGGCAGAGAGGGGCGACGGCTGCCCTGTCTGGAGCTTGTCTTTAAAGCGGTGGTTCTCAAAAAGGGGAACAAACAAAGCGCGGAAGCGTCCCCAGCCACCGCCTGCCCTCCTGCAAAGGCCGTATTTGGGCAAGGCTGACGCTTGGTCTCATTTGCGACCGAAGAATTGGCCAGAACCACGTACTTTTGTCCGCGTTTTGCTGGTGGGTCACCCTCACGCTCCCAGGAGCTCCCAGACTTGGCCCCAGCCTGAGAAATCCCGCGGGACACTTGTCCCGGAGCAGCCCTGCTCTTTCCTCAGCAGAGACGCCGCGCAGCCGTGCAAAGCGAGGGGCTTCGGCTGGGCCCGTCAGAGACGGGACGGGGAGCAGGGAGCCGTGCCTCGAGGCAGAGCCACCCTGACACGGGAGGAAGCGCTGCCCGCAGCGACGAGACGGTCGTATCGGCAGCTGCAGGCTTTAACTGGCTCTGTTGCCATCCAGTGACTCCCAGGAAAGCAAGGCAGGTGATGCTAAACTACCTCCACAGGAAACCTGCCCTCTGAGCCATGAGAGCTGGGGGGTTCCGCCTGGAGGAGAAGAGGCTCCGGGGAGAGCTTATTGCAGCCGGCCAGGACGAGAAAGACGGGGACAGACTTTTTAGCAGGGCCTGTGGCGATAGGACAAGGGGTAACAGTTTTAAACTGAAAGCGGGGAGATTTAGACTAGGTATAAGGAAGGCATTTTTTACAATGAGGGTGGTGAAGACTGGCCCAGGTTGCCCAGAGAGGGGGTAGATGCCCCATCCCCTGAGCAGCTCTGAGCAACCTGGTCTAGTTGAAGATGTCCCTGCTCCTTGCAGGGAGGTTGGACTAGATGACCCTTAAAGGTCCTTTCCAAGCCAAACTATTCTATGAATAAACTAAAACATGAATAAATGAAAGGTCACAGTGTGACAATGAAAGGATAACCATTGCTGGTAGTGTATTTCTAGTAGTGTCAGCTGGGAATTGGTTTTTTTGGTTTGATGCTAATCGAGAAGTGGGTATCAGTCTCTTCTCCCAAGTAACTAGTGGTAGGCTGAGAGGAAATGGCCTCAAGTTGCACCAGGGGAGGTTTAGATTGGATATTAGGAAAAATGTCTTCACTGAGATGGTTATCAAGCTTTGGAACAGGCTGCCCAGGGAAGCAGTTGAGTCACCATCCCTGGAGGTATTTAGGAGACCTGTAGACATGGTGCTTAGGGACACGGTTTAGTGGTGGCCTTGGCAGTGCCAGGTTTACAGTTGGACTTGATGATCTTAAGGGTCTTTTCCAGCCTAAATGATTCTGTGATTCTGTGATGCCTCTCACAAAATCTGCAACTGCTCCAGGACCTCTCGGGAGCTGAGAAACGTCACCCTGTACCTGTGCTACGTGCACATCCCGCACGTGGCACGGTCACCGCGTCACCCACCGCCGCTCCTGGGGCGTTGCTGGGAGGGGAGAGCAAGGGCTAGGTCAGAGTAAGCAGGTGCTGCTGCTCCGTATTTATCGGGAAAGACGTTTCCTGGCCTGCCGCTCGCTACAGCTTCAAAAAGGAGTTGAAAAGAGAAGTCCGGCCGAGCAGAACATTTTGTGAGACGGTACCGATTTCATTCAATTGCTGAGGTTAAAAAAACCCACCTGGGAGAATTCAAGAGTTTCGGTCTATCTAATTAAGCGGGCATTGCAGTATCAAGGTTGTATTCAAAGATTAAACACCAAAGCCATCTCTCTCATGCTTACACATACCACACGATCAATTAAAGAACAAAAGAATAATTTGAAACCTCAAGCAGATTTAAAAACCTCTCTGCCCAAGAGGAGACTCTGTCCTGTCCTCTCGCGCATGTTCCAACGGGTTTAACCCCAGCCCACGCGCCCTGGGCCATGCCAGCCCCCTCGGCCCCGCAGCTGCCCTCCCTTCCAGGTGTGAAACCCTGTGGGCTCCGGTTCTCCCGCTCCAGCATCATCCCGAACATCACTGCTCCAGCACCATCGCAGGGCTGCCTGCTCAGAGTGAAGGTCTGAGCGCCGTTTTATTGCATTTTATAAGACAGGCTTACTTTTGCGTAGTATGTGCATGTCCACGTCTGCAAAAGGTGGGGGAGAAAAGACAGGAGACTTCTCACTTGAGCTCCTCAGCTACTTCCAACCACATCCGGAGCAGGAAAAGCTGCAGAAGAATCCAGCCCTGGGGGTTTTATAAAAGCAGGCAGGTGGAGGGAAGAGGTGAGCCCATGCCCCTGTGAGACAGCAGAGAATCAGCAACAGCTTTTGCAGGAGCAGGGAGAGACAGGACAGCGTAAATGCTTGGGGTCACGGGCAAAGCTTAAAAGAAGAGGGAGATTCTTAGAGCAACCCAAGAGGATCTGCAGGGAAAGGGAGAGCTGGGTTAGTCCTTTAAACTAAACTCACGCTGAACAAGGGCATTTGCTGTTTAGACAGACAAGAGCCTGGGGAGGCAGCGCCCACCGCGGGGCGGCTTTGAAGGTGGAAGCCTTGGACAAAGTCACTTCTACAAGCACAGCTAAGGAGCACCGGAGACTTCGGCAACTGGAACTTCCCGATAAGTGGATAAGGACGGGGGCGGACTGCTGGCAGGAGCTTTGCTGCTAGAGGTCTGCAGGAAGGGAGTACCGAGAGGGAACAGCGCTGCGGTGGAAAAGAGGCACGTTTCACCCTACGCCATCTCCGAGGACCGTTTTATTGGTCTTTTGAAAAGCAAAACAAACCAAAAACGGGGGAGGGAGAAGAGAAGAAACCCAGGACACGCTGTCGGTGTCGCTGGCGTCTGGAAATCCTGTTCGTTGCCACCTTCGCGCACGAACTCTTACGGGACCAAGGCAGGGGGAAGAACTGAACGGCCAACTCCATCGTGGCACGGATAATGCCAGGAACCTTCCTCCACAAAACTTAAAACAAAAGCCTTAGACCCTGAGCATCCTAGAAGCACTCTTCTGTCTTCCTCCGGGCGATTGCTCTCCACTCTGAGAGGAGCGCAAAATTAATTTGGTCACCCTTGGGAAGGACTTTGCTGCCGCTCCAAGCAGCAATCTTGGCTCCCCACAATGGGGGTTAGAAGCAAATCCCTAAAAAGGGAAAACTCGGACCAAGACAGCGCAGTTTTACCCTGTTTGGTGTTTAGATGGAGCAGTTCCACCCCTCTTTCATGGGCCCCTTCTCTCACCAGCAAGTTCACTTCTCTCGTATGCAAGAAAGTGACCCACGTCACCTTCTGTGGAGGTGGATGGAGCTGGCACAGGGAGGACACACTGCGAAATCCTGGAGGCCACAAATAGACACCAACACGCTCTGGCAACGAGGAGGAAAGGAGCAGGAACAGAGCACGGGACTTCCCCGCAATGCGTGGGGGGACAGCGGTGA
Source organism: Phaethon lepturus (assembly GCF_000687285.1). NCBI lineage: Eukaryota > Metazoa > Chordata > Aves > Phaethontiformes > Phaethontidae > Phaethon > Phaethon lepturus. Next base: position 26,300 of record NW_010547180.1, read on the forward strand.
CAGGTACCCGTGCACGCAGCCACGGGCCGGGTCACCCCAAAGGGGCTGAGAGCCCCAGGGGACCCTGCCGGGGGCTGCCCGGCCGCCGCTCCCCCTCCCGCACACTCCAGCAGGTGGCACTCGGAGCATCTTCCACGTCTGAACCGTGTTTCTGTTCTGAAACAGGAGGGTTAAGAGCAGCAAGGACCCATTTCATAACCACCCATTTCATAAACACCTCCGTGGGAAGATTCAGCACCCCTAAAACAGGAGGAATCCAGGGACGGATAAAGGGATAAGATATTTTCTCATGCAAAGCCTGAGGTTCCAGACGGGAGAAGGCAGAAGGTGGCCTCACACAGCAGAGCTCCCGCGGCACGGCAAGCCCTTCTGCTTCACAACATCCCTTTTGGTCTGTTGTTACCCAACTCATTTGACCAGAAGCACCAAAATATCTGCTGTAAAGAGATCTTTACAGAGGTGATCTGGTGTAAACCAGAGAGCTCGAGTCCCTCGTGGGACGGAGAGAGCAGGAAGGCTGAGACACAGGCATCCCCATTGTGCGCCCTGGTCTCCTGCTCGCTCCTGGCTCCCTCCCTGGGCATTCTGGCACCATATCCTGAAAGTTTATTTAAAAAAAAAGATAAATAAAATATCTCCCCCCTTCCGAGGGACTACAAGCCATAGCTAGCCAGGATCAGCTGACAATGAGCAGTTTGGGCTCAAGATACAAGCTCAGGCAAAACGTCTTCCCGAGCCCCACGGAGGCTTTCCGATAGTTCTCCTGTGCCACCGCACCCGCCGCGGAGCTGCGAGAGCAGCACTCGCAGCCGGCAGGACTTCGCACCCAGTGAAATGAGATGCTGGAGAGGAAAATATCTTTAACTGCCAGGAGATAAGGAACTACTTAATTATGCAGCTTCTACAGAACAAATTAGTCTCCATTTAGAAAGTGCGAAGGATACTGCCTCCGCTTCCTGCAGCCCTACACACATTTCCCAGCAAGGAGGAGAGGTCCACTCTCAGCAAATTCAGATCAACTCATGCTTTAATGGTGTTAAAACCAGGAGACCCCATCCCAGGTTTTTCTAAATTAAGACTATTCCTCTTAGGAACCAGCACTAAAGCGCTATCCTCCATCTAGGCACGACGCGCTTTTGCTACTTTTGATACAGCACATGCAAACTCTTTCTAACTGAATTATATGATATTATATTATGTAACACTGGCTTCACAACAAGAACCAAGACTTGTTTGCTGCCCCTGGAGTTACCGTGGGATGTAGAAACTATTCTCTATTGCAGGAACGCTGGAATTCCATACTCCTCCCACAACATACATGCTGCCGGAGGTTTTCTTGTTGCAAGACGCACAAAAAGTGATCTCAGGACTTGGTAAAGCCTTTGCTTGGTACCTACCAGGTTTCGGTATGTGGAATAACAATAATAAACCCAGCTCTCTCCCACCCTCCGGGAAGGACATTCATGCAAGATATAGAGAGAAAAGCGACCGTCACATTTTCATGGTGGCTCTGGACTACGGCAGTGTAAAAGAAAAAAAAAAAACCACGTCCAAAACACACCCTGAGCCGTGTGTTACCAACACCCTAGCGAGAGCGTACGGGATGAGCGCCCGCCGTAGGAAAACACAATTTTTCATTTAATGCTTGTAAAAAACACAAGGCTCAGCCGCGATACGGGCACACACCTGCCCCACGTGCCGCGGACGGGACCGTAGCGTGAAGATCGCTATCCACCCCCTTCCCAAACACCACAGTACGGGAATTGCAGCCACCCGGAACAGTGCGAATAACATGGTTTGTCCTGTTGCCCCGAGACACGAAAAACGCTATTTCAAAGAGCTGCTTTTCCCCTGCTCTGTCCACGCAGACCCTGGGGGTCCCCTCCGGCTGCACCAAAGGAGCGACCCCCCGAAGACCAGTGCTGCCCCCGGCCCCGGTGCTCTCTGGCTGGCCCGGTGACGGTGCAGAGCCATTGCCTCCCCTCGCTGCCAGCAGACGCTGCACATTCCCCATCCGTAACGAGGCCGTCCCGAGCCACCCGGTTAAATACGCCTCTCTGACGGCGAGGAAGTCGGTACTGCCATGTCTGAGGGCGCTGGCGGGAGCACAGAAAAATTGCGTTTGTGGTCCGCTCGGTCTTCCCCGGGCCGCACCAGAAGCTCCGCTGAGACTGAGGTTTCAAAGGCTCAGTGCCCTCATTTTCCCTATCCGATGGGAAGGGCGACATTTCCTGGCTGCGCGCTCCAGGACTGGCAAGGGAAGGACCTGGATTTCACACCGCAGCTGGGAAACCCTTTTCTGCCTCAGAGCATCGTTGCAAGGAGATCAGCTGGAGTTTCTGGGAGGCAATGCCTCTGCCTCCCTCACGGACGCAGCCCCAGGCACGCAGCGAGTGGCTTTTCCCAAGGGCAAAGAAGGGCTCCGGGGCAGGCAGGAGACCTCGGAGGAGAGCTAAGGCTCAAAGCTCTCTGCGTGCAAGGTTTGCAAGCGTTCCTTGCCCCCCCCACACTTACAGCACCCGTGGGAGCTGCTCGTGCTCTCTGTGCCATCACGCTGCTCCGCAGGACGGTCGCCAGCCTCCCCCAGCCCCAAAACAGCCCCGGCAGGCAGCGCAGTGCAACCGTGGGGAAAAAGTTACTGCAGCTTCACCCGGAGCTATGGAAGAAATTTACTGCTAGTATCAAATCTAGGCTTTGGTTTCCAAATAAAGCTGCGGGAGCTTCAGGGAGACTCCTTGAGTGTGCAGGGAGAGCCGTGGATCAGCAGCTGAGCCAGCCCTGGAGCCAGCCCAAACGCAGCCAAGGGGACTCAAAGCTCCCAGTTGCTGGGGCAGCATGGTCCAGAGCGCCAAGCCCACTCTGACCTCTTCAAAAATCAAATGTAAGTTCTTCAGTTTGAGGGTCGTCTTCGGCGCCAGCCCTCTGCTGCCGTCCCTGCCACCACCCCATTCCCTGTGGCCGGTCTCCATCTACCTTTCCCTCCATCAGAGAGGAGCCCGCGGCTCCTCCATCCCTCCGGGGAAGCGCCAGCAGAGCTCTGGCCTTGTTCACGTTCCTCCTGGGTACACAGAGAACTTGACTTCAGCAATCCCGTGCCCCCGGCCCCTCCAGCCGGGAGGAGCCTGGCCGAGGAGGGCTGGCAAGAGGATCCCTCGCTTTGCTTTAACTCTAAGCTCCTTTAACTCTGATGGGGAGATGGATGACACAGGTTTCCTCCAGGTACAGCACATAGTAAAAGTTTTGTTGTTTTATTTGGGGTTTTTTTTCCCCAGTAAAAGAGGCTTTCTGGAGACAGAGCTGGAGGCAGTGTCTATTAACCCACGAGGGGGATGGAAACGGAAGAGAAGAAACGGGATCAGTTTTGCTGGGTCGGCACGCCATGCGGGAGGGCTGTTCGAGCGCTGCTCACCAGCTCTGCAGACTCTGCTGCATTCCTCGTGTGCATGTGCTGTAAACTGACCCCTCTTCAATTATTCATTGGCGTCTGCAGCTCATCAGAGACTCTGCTCCTCAAACAGGCATTTATTTGTTTTGGTTTGGGGTTGTTTTTTTTTTTCCTTAAGAGCTCAGAAGCTTGCTGTTAACCATAGCCCAGCCTTGCCAAGGATGAGAAGCAAACGCTCCGGCAGGACCAAGCCAGGCAGCTGTCAGGCATTACATTAAAAACAAACCCACCTGATGACTTCAACTGAGAAGATAGAGCAGCCAGTTTAGCCTAAGAGCTTTACTACCGACAGGCTGAAAAAGGCGAGTGTTAAGAAAGCGGCAATAGCTGCAGCCAGCCCCGGCGGCGCAGAGGGGAAGGTGGGTTTCCAGGCAGCACCACGCTGCAGATGTTCTGCTCCCCCCGGGTTACCCCGGTGCTGCACAGCCCGGGGGGGCCAGGCTGGCCGGAGCACTCTTGGCCGAGCGGCTGGAAGCAACACACGAGGGGCAGCAGGCAGAGAAGGGGTTTGTGGAGGTACCTGTCTCTTCCCACGTTCAACAGCTTTCCAGTTCTTTGGAGAAAACAGCAGCAGCTGTGCAAACACGCCAGGCCCGTTTCAAAGCAGAGCATTTCACTTGTTTGTTTTAAAAACCTTCATGTTAAGAGGCCGTGGTTAGAGTCATGTCCAGTACTGACGAGGATCACACCACTGGACGTGTCTTCTGTCTGGCACTCAGCCCGGAGCTGGAGTCCAGGCTACGCAGCCTACGCAACGGGAGCCCTCCGTCACCTCGACGCTAGGTGGGCACACAGGACTTGCGCTTTGACGGCCAGCAGGTCTCGGATGACTCTTTCTTCCTCCCCCGCCATGAAGAGAAGTTGCTTCAAGTTTCCCCTCTAACCACCTACTTGGTGAAGCAGCTCCAGAGAAGATGGGATGACTGTCAACGGATGTTCTGCCAAGCCGGCGAAGCCTACAGCAAGGCGCACAGCACAAAGCCTGGGTGAAGGAGAGATGTACTGCTGGAAAGCAGAGCTATGAGCAAGCACTAATGCCGTATGCCGTGATGGAGCGGCACAAAGCCTTCCTCTCTTACATCCCACTGGAGGAGCATGAAGAATTCCCCGTTCATGACTAGAGGTCAGAGCAGGATTCCTCAGCAGCCTGCAGATTCCTCAGTCCAGCCTGCAGGAAAGCTGCTCCAGCTACATCTGGTTTGCAGGTGGGAGTGAAGAGCTGGGCTCGAGGCGCAGGAGGAGTGTAGCAAAGTCAAGAACCAGCCTTATTCCTAACAGCAGTCAGCTGCTGTTGAACCACACTGAGGACTGGCACAGAGCTATCACAGGTGGGTGGCTACAACCCTGTTTCCTCTAACTCATCCCCAAGACTTACAAGTCAGAGCTGTGACTGCAACTGTACTTTGTCATCACTGGAGCGTTACAGCAGGGCGTTTCACCCCGAGCAACACAAACTACTGGCGATGCAGGTATTTCTCCGGCCCAAAGTGCCACATCCAGGGCTCCTGCCTATAGCTTCCCTTGCTGAAGATGCTGCAGGAAAGGACCTTTCTGCAAGCTTTAGCTGGTCGGGACACGAGGGCAAATCAGCAGGAGCTATAGAGATCTGGGAAAGAGCCGTGTCTTTCCCTTGCCGAACAGCAAGGCTCAGCCTGAGCAGGCGGGGCACCTCACGCAGCAGAGTAAAGCCCTCGCTCCGGTCTCAAACGTCTCCTTTATGGTGTAAAGCAGAGCTGGAAGAAGTTACTTATTCAGTTCCCCAGTTCTCATTGCACACTGTGATTATAACCCAAGAACAAGCTGATCGGCGCTCCCAGCCTGCGCCAGCGTTACCTCCAGAGAGGGAGCGGGCACACCCAGCACTGCAAATCCACTCCTCTGCTCTTCATTATGAAGTGATTTCACTAATTGGGTGTTGTACTTTCATGCATAATTCCTCACACTTGGCACCTTCAGGGTGCGCAAGCTCACCCCTCAGCCAAGCTGGCTGCAGAGCAGGCTGTAAAACCCCAGTTATGAGAGGTTCCATTTTTCTGCTGAATGCAAGCTCTCTGTTGCCGTTCCCCAGCTGAACAAGGACCAATCTTCAGCCTACCTGACAATTAAAATCTCAAGAACACAGGAGAGAACGAGGTTCAGTACCCAGGGACCAACGCACAGCGCTGCCGATTAGCCCCTGGGGCAGAGCAGCTTTTGAGAGCAAGGCAAGAGACCTCCCGCTTCGCTCCTGACCTACACAGAGACGCAGCTGAGGCTAACCCAAGCTGTCACAAGAGATGCTTCTCTCTGTGTCAGCCCCGGCTGTGTCAAAGAAAACAGAACAGAAGAAAGCAAGCCGTGAAATGCAGAGGATACCAGGATAGTGGTCCTGCTCCACGAGCATCAGTCCTGCTCCTCTACCACCAACAGGAATGTGAAAGAGCAGCTCTTCCGTTCAGCAGCCCGCAGACCTTGCGCCGAAACCTTGCGCCAGCTGCGCTGCTGCTAGCCTAAAGCCACCATCAAATTTAAACAGGGTCAAACACCACCACCAAAGAGGAGAGGAAAACAAAACAAGCCATCCTCATACCTCGATTTGCCAAAGGCTTCTGTTTGATGCCGCGTCGGATCAGCAATCTGGTTTTAGGGATGTGGCCAGGGTTGTCTGGCAGACTGCAAAATCTTACAGCAGGGGCACACTGGGAACACCCAGATAAGCAAGGACTTGGGCACGAGCAATCTAGGACTGTGCTCACTTGGAATTCCTTATGGCCACAGAGCTGGAATGCTGCTGGGATGGCCCTGACGGCAGACCCAGGCTCCTTTCCCTGTGACCATGCAAAGGGAGCAGACACTCAAGGCAGCTCTCTGCCCAGCCTGTAGGATCTTGCAGGCATTTCCAGATACTCAGATAAACTCACCGAGGTACGATGCTTGCAGGGACTTGTGTACCACAACTGTTCTTGAAAGGTGGGAATCCACACAGGAATAAAAGCCACAAGAAGTTGTGAAATGCACCAGCTGTCCTCGGTAGGAAGCTGAGTTGGAGCTACAAAGGCAGCTAGAAAATACCAGATCACAGCCAGCCCGGCCCAAAACATCCCCTCGCTACCTCTGCGGTGACCATTTCGTCATGGTTCGTGCCCAAAGACCCTAATGTGCAACGACAACAGGTGAGATGACGACAGAGGCATTACACTGCATCAGTCTCGTGCTACCAGCTGCAAAGTTCCCAACTCTTTTGAGAACTCTGGGATCTCCTCCTTTGCAAAGCGTCTTTGGTTATTGCCCAGGCAAATAACGATTGTACTTCTGGCAGCATCCCACTTATGGGGACATGGGGAGGGACGGCACTTCAGCGTGGGTGTTGAGTAATCGCTGCTGTCGCTGCTTCAGGCTATTTTTAGAAAAGATCACAGAATTAGCCACAAAAGGAGAGCAAGTAGAAACCTAGAGTAAAGGTGCCTCTCCCCCGTACAGATCTCCACACACAGCTAGAACAGAAGGGCACGGGAGGGATCCTGAGCAACCTTCAACTTGAGAATAGCCAACCTCAGATGTTTACTGCCGCTTACTTCTCCTTCTTTAGTCCTTGTTGTAGGTAGAGCCAGTGCCAGAAGCTGCTGCTGTCAACGTCTACCCCCAAATGAACACAAAAATACAGAGATATTCAGTGCGCTGCCTGCTTTCCCCGTCACAGTTGGTTCAGCGTGCCAGAGTTTGCCCTGAAGTTGAAGGTATGTGTTTATAGGAGGGATTTCATTTGTCTGTGCTGGTAGCAAACGTACCTTGTACAAACTTGGACAATGTGACCGAGGTTATTTCAGGAACATGTAGCAGGGCTTCACATGTTCAAAAGTTACCGAAAATGGGATTGTCAGACACCGCTCACGGGCATTTTGGCCACGGTGCCTCGGAAAAGTGTAAAGCAGGGCACCTGCATGTAGCACAGGGCTCCCGTGGTTTCCCTGCTGTGGGATGTTGGACAGCTTGCCTGCTGCTCTGCTCCAACTCCCCAGCTGCAATGGGGACTTCACTTCCCTGTCCCACAGAGGGGCAGACACAGAGCAGCAAAGAGAACCCCAAGAGCTTTTTGGCCTCTATCGCATGATCTTTCTGGAGGGCTGCATCTACAGATGGAATCAGCTAGGGTTTGTCCCAATGATGTCCTTCAAAGAAAAAAAATCTTCAATTATTTTTAAAGCAACATCCTTCAGCTGCTTTTACAGGAGGGCAGTTTAGCCAAGTGTTTGAAGATGAAAGAGGCAAAGTCTCAAGTCTTAGAAACCCAGCTGGAATCCAACCAGAAGAGACAGATTTTTTTTTTCTTTCTATGCCAGAGATGCAGGCACAGTGAAGAACCGTAAAACCACTATTCTCAGGGGAGGGAAGTGCACAGTCTCATTGACCTGAGTTCATCTGACCCATGCCAGATTTCTTTGCAGGCCACTGGAAAAGTGCCAGTCCAGCAACTGGGACGGAAATGCAGAACAGGTAGTTGAGATGCAATGGCAATGCTAGAAGTCCAGCATAAGTTCCTGGAAAAGAACTGGCTGAAAAGTAGACAATTGTTTTTTAGGTTTACATTTCTTTTATTAAAAACACGACAGTAACCAACTGGGAAAACAATACAATAAGCCCCCATGGCCTTTAGCACGGATGATGATTCAGAGAGAAAAACTGCTACAGGGCACTCTCTGAGGGTAAGGCGCAGGACAAGCTCTTGACAAGCCGTTCAGCAAGGTCTCCCAAGCCAAATCAAACATGTAGTGTCATTCCTCACAGTTATAGCACGTACATATCAGAAAAGGAAATCCTGAACAGCTTATGATTTCAAGGTACTGAAATGGCTCTTCTGCCCTGCGCAGTGCCTTGCAGGACAGAGAAGTATGGGCACAGTTAGGAAATACCCATGCTAATAACATCAGCCCTCGGTCTCATACTTGAAGAGGGCTCACATCAGAGTAATTGAGTCCTTCAACATCATGCTGCTCATGTGTGGAGCGGGAAGAGCTGAAGAAGGTCTAGCAGACTAAGACTCTCGCCCAAAATATGGAAGACAGCAGCTCAGTTCCCTCTACCATTCCCTGCTGATGTTAAATGGGGACACAGAGGACAACCTGACAAAAGTGGAGCTTCTCCCAGCCCCACCAAGGCGAAAGAATAAACAGATACCAGACGCTCAGCAAGGGCAGCTGTGCCAAAACCATCAAATACTCTCATATTTCTCATCCCGTCTAGCAAGATCACAACGAAGAGAAAGGTGTAAACATGGGACTGAAACACCCCAGGGGTTCTCGTTTCTAGCCCTCTGCCACAGGCTCCAGTCCATCTCCTGTGTGCTGGACTGAAGTAGCCCTTTGGGAAACTCTCCAGACACATTTGGGTGGCCAAAGGGACACGAAGAAAGAGGGCTGATCTTTTCTCACCCCCTACTCCAGTCCCTTCCACCCCCACGCGCACTCATCCAGATTACAAAGCAGCAGCTTTACAGCATTTAAAAACAGCCGTCCCCAACCCATTCACCAAGTCAGCTCACCCCCCCAGGCAGCTCAGAGGGATGACTTAACGACGTAACCCCAGAGCATTTTTACCTTGGATGGAGGATTCCCACCTTCTTCTGGAGCAGCCTGCCCATTCTGCAAAGGAAGAGAACCTGCCGTTAGCACACGCCAGGCATGGGACCGCTCCTTACACCCCCTTACAAAGGCTGTTGGCTTTGAGAGCCCTTCATGCCGGACAAACAGGGGAGGATGCCACTTTCGGGCATGGTACGAGGCAGTTAAACACTCCCCGTACACCAAGGGGACACTTTCTGTCAAGGAAAAAACAAAACAAAACAAAACAAAACTTGTTTAAAAAAGAAAAGTCTCTTCTTCACAGACTCTCCACACTCCCCGCTGCTGAAATTAGGGCTGCTTATATACCGACCGTCGCCTGTGGGTCGAACGGCACCCCTGCGGCGTGGGTGCCCGGGGCAGTGGGTTCAGGACTCCCACCCTCGGCAGCACGTGCTCTGGAGACTCGGCCCTGCGGCTGCACCATCCCACCTCAGCATGCAGCTACCCCTCCACTGCTCCTCTGGGACTGCTGCGAGAAGCAAGGAAGGGAGATGAGGTGAAGACAGGAAAGTAGCGCCGGCGTGCAGCTTACAGCCATTTTGCCATGACATTGGCTTTAATACGAACATTTATCAGTTATTTATTCCCCTACGGCAGCTGATACCGCTGCAGGAAATCTGCACCACCTGCTTGGCTCCAGGCCACCTCTGGCCAGCAAGTCCAGCTTCTGCTGCTGGAGCTCAGAACAAAGTCACAGCAGGTGACCTGAACCGCCTGGCGTAGCATCAGCCGGTCGCGCTCGGCGCTGAACCGAAGACGTAGCAGGTTCAGCACAGCACCGTGCCTGGAGAAGCCGGCAGGAGCAAAAGTGGGTGGGATTTAATTAGATGTAGCTACTCAGAGCAGGATAAGTATGTACGAAAGGTTTTCTGCAGACTGCAGAGAAAAACAAGGGCAAGAAGATTTTCCTTTGACATTATTTGCGCTACAGTCTCAGGCTCCAAAAATCACGGAATTCCTCTCTTTCTTTGAAAGAGCAATGTGAATTTATGCACTCCTCTTCAGATGTTACGGTCCAAGAGAAGAGTTGCAATGCAGTTGTATTTCAGCCTCAGATTCTTAGTTGAATGCCTGAGTTTTAGAGCCTTTCAGGAATCTAACAGAAACACAGCTAGCTCCTTCCCTGGAGAAGGAAGGGGACATCAACCTGACATCTGTCTTGGGACAAGACACTATGCCCTTTTCTCCCCTTGGGCTAAATCTAACTTACTTCCTTTTAATACAAAGCAAAACTTGCAATTGTTGATCTTGAGAGAGCTTTGGGACCACTGAGAAAACCTCCCTCTAATGCTGCACTCGCTTTCTACAACATCCGCTGGGTGCTTCCAGGTTCACACTCTTCTGCTTCCCATAGGAGGTCATCGCTGCTGGTTTTAAATCGCTTGGCTACCTGCTTGCGGCTAGCTCACAGCAAAAGATGTAATGCTAAAGAGCTAAATTTAAGCACAAATTTAGTTTTCAGATACTTCAAATCCACAGACAATAGTCCAGAGTCTCCATATACCTTCATATTTAGGTCTCTCCACTCCTACCTCAGCCCAGCGTGCGCTGCCTGCAGCACCTCACCGAACAGCTTAGTCCTACCACAACGTTGGCTACCACCACAGCAGCTGGGGAGAAGACAACCTGCCTCTTGGCCTGACACTAGCCCTGCAATATTTACATTTATATGGATCCACTCTGAGCTCCATAATTCACCTTAGTACCAACTTAAACTGGGCTTAAGTTCCAAAGTATTTTCAGCCAGTGACTGAAAAAAGCAATAGCACTACCACGCAAGCCAAGTTCTTCCAGAGAAACGTTGCCCTGATGTTTACACGGAGCTCTTAGTGCCATCAGCACGAATAATAGCTAAGAAGTGAAGTAAGATTTTGTGTTTATGTGTAACCTCCACAAAGAGGGGGGAGACACTGCGCTCAAGATAACCAGACTTGGAAACACGCTTGTATTTACTGGCTCAGCTGTCACTGATCAACAATTCATAACTCGCTGCTAATCAAAACCATAGCTCAGGGAGGGCTGTTTATGTCTAAAACAGCTTAAGAAGTAGAATTTCCATGTTGGACAGAGGGAAGCAGTGCCTGGCTCATGGTCTGGAGAACAGATCTACAAGGCATGTGTCAGGAGAGGGGCGAGCTGATGCATGGGACAAGCTCTTTTATTCCCTTGGGAAGACTAGCATATGGCAAGTGAAGGCAGGGTCTGCCCAACCCTTCCGCTTCAAGGATAAGCTTAGGAGACACCGGGTGCTACCTCCGGAGCTGCCAGACCTTTGGAGTGCTGTGTTTCATCAGCTCCCTACCCCGAGAAACACTTGTCCTACACACTGCTGCTGACAGAAACCCATCCTACCTGGGGATGGAAAGTATGTGGAAAGAAAGAGAACCGTGTCCATGCCAGGGAGGTTTCCTGGGCATGGAGGTCCATGGTCTTAGAGGGATGAAGCTCATGATGAAACCGTCACTTTCTCAAGCTGACATAAGGCAGATGTGTAAGGAGAGAACTGCAGTATTAAGAGCCAAGCGCTCTCCTTCTACTCCAGAGCAAAATCAGTCCTTATTCCCTCATATGGAATTCAAGAGCCATTTGTAAGCGTCCAAGATGGAAACACACTCACAGCTACAGACTCATCACCTCCCAAGAGAAATTACGGACATTCACCGCGTTGTAAGTAGAGCTGAAATAGTCTGTGGGTTTCTTGGTTTGACATTTGTCTCTTTAAAACGCTTTCTTTCTTCGCTCCCCCGGCATACCACGCACAGCGTGTTAGCGAGTGCATGTGTGTGTGCCTCCGTGCCACATGCCCTCTCGCAGCACATTGTTCTGGTTGGAAAGGAGCCTCCCGAATGTCCTGCTCTGAGAGCAACCCCGAAGATCTCCCCGCAGGCAGCAACCAGGCAATACCTGCTGCGGGAGGGAGGCACAGCTCCTCCCTTGGGCACCCAGGACAGTAAGGAGCTGATGCAGACAGGGGCAGAGCAGGGCTTGGGCTACCAAGGTGGCAGCGGCACGAGCCTCACTGGGGACCAGCAGCCTGTCCCTGCAGCTTTCCAGCCACCCCTGCTCTGGGGCAAGCGGAAATGGGGATTACAGAACTAATCTGATGGGCACGTGGAGCGGCAGCCTGGCAGCGAGGGCACCCCTGGGCGGGTGACAGCTAACGCGGCCCGAGAGGTAACGCAAAAGCCCTTCTGCACGCATGCTGCTCTAATAAGTTTTCTTAATAGCACGCAGAAGAGTACACTGGAAAACAAGAGCTTTTGGTTACGCAACTGCCAGCCTGGCTGAACTTGAGAGATATTTATCTTAGGACATCTTGCATTTTAAATCCCTTTAATTCCACATAATCTGCAGCACAGGGAGCAATTTACAGAACAGGCGAGTGCTGCTCTGATGTGAAACCAGGACAAGTCGCACCCCTGGCAGGACCGTGCGAGACCATGCCCACTCCTGCTGCCATCAAGGGCTGTGCTCTATAGTTATCACCACCGGCACAAGTCATCCCGGATTATCGACAGCTCCGCTTAGAAAAGCAGCTTGCTGGTATTTCTGGACCTCCAGGTTTTGACTAGTCACTTTTGAGATGCCCACACACAACACAACAAGGGTACCAGGTACCCAAAGATGCTTTTTCACCCAACTTGGGTGAACAGTGAAGCGCTCAAGCAGGAAAGACTGGGGGAAGAAACCCTTCACCCCAGAGCTTCTGCTACTTTGACACAAGAACACGAAATTTTATTACTAAGTGGAATTTATGGATCTTGCCTATTGCAGTTCAGTGAAAGGAAACGATTCTGCAAAAATAAAGATCTCCAGGAGAACTCACGTAGCCCAAACAGACCGAGGAGTCTATGCACAAGGCATATCAGAGACGAAAGTTGCTCGACTTCCTCCCCTATCTTTTAATCGTTGTTTTATGCATTGTTCAGCTAAGATGCTTGAAAAAGATAGTTATTAATGAATAGCTCCTGCTCAATAAAGGGTGATACACATACACAGGCAAAAATAATTAGCTTGAAGTGGTTGGATTTGGTGTAATCCCACATCAGTTGTGTTGCTGTATGTTTGTGTAACAAGACAAGACTTTAAAGAAAAGCATAGCCCCGATGACAGTATCCATCGTTATGGTGATGAAGTCATTCAGCTCCACTCTCTATCGCTTGTACTCTGCCCTAGCCAGATTTTTCTACTACGTAAGCAATATTCTGAATAATATAAGCAGCAGAGAGAATGGGGCGGGGGAAGAAAAAAGTATTACGAAGCTAGCTCAGTCCCCAGGACAGAGGGACTTGTCTCCTGCAAGGGATCAGTTCAAGCTCCCACTGCCACCCACTCCCATGCGTCTTCCCAGCGCGGTTCCAGGCTGAGCTCCGGCGGGCTGGGGCAAGGGGCACCAGCCGGGACAAGGGGCACCAGCAGGAGATGGCCAACGCTCCCGGAGCACAGTGGAAAAACCCCAAATCCCTTAACAATAGGACTGATGCCTCCACCGGCGCGGTGACAGCACCTCTGCTCCATGACTCAGAAAGCAAAGGTTGGAGGAAGCCGGTTTCTAACCTGGATGGCAGCGATCCCAGGGCAATTTACGTAACTGGCGTTCCAGAAAAGTCTCCTCAGTTTCTCAGTGGTGCCACCTTGCCCAGGAGCGGTGAGAACTTTCTCCTTGGGCCCCTAACCCTTGGTGGTTTTAACCCCTCGAGATGCAAAACTCCCCCTGAGCCCTAGTCCCTCTCTGCTGTTCGCAGATACGCTGCGGGATCGAAGGGAACCCTCTAACGTCTGGCAGCCAGGTTCAGAGGTGAAGAGCATCCATATTACTTTCCTCACTGGGGTCAAGTGCACGTACCTGCTCACCTCAAAACACAGGGAGGTAAATTGCTAACGTCCCACTTGTGATCCTGAGATGTAAAAAGGCTGATCTGCTGAAATACCATCTGCAAGCTGCTCCTGACCCTGACCTAGAGCTCTGGCCAAGGTGAGATGGGGGAAGGGGTAGCTCAGAAGCCAGAGGCAGGCCCTCCAGTCTCAGTTTACAATTAACATACCCGTTACTAATGCAATGGGGAAAACAGCTCTTGCTGCTGCCATGATCTTCACAGCTGACTCGGGCTGACAAATCCACCGGACCCCTCCGGCCGTTTCCGCTCAGAAAAGATCCCGTGATGCTGACACAGCGCCTGCCTGGCACCTGCGAGACCTGGGATTAAGTAGTAAACGAATCTCGCCCACAGCATTCACCGCCCTGGGCACTGGCATTAGTTTCCTGCCATTATGAATCTGGTTGCATTGTCTAGCTTTTCAGGCTATCTTCCTACGTAGGACGAGAGAAACCACAAATAAAAAGCCCTGTCTCCCAGCAATAACCTACACCCTGGCTCTGGGCACAAGATATGGTTTCAGGAATCATGACCAAGTCGCTGCAAGACTTCCCTCCTCTCCCACCTTCAAGCACAATCCCATCCTCATGACTCAAGCGATGCTTCAGAGCAGATGCTCTAAGCCCACCGCACCTTCGTGCCAGCTGTCTGGCACCCGCAGCACAGGCAGACCCGCAGCACAGCACCCCACCCACACGGGGGGTCTCCGGGAGAAGCCGTGCCGTATCTGGCTAATGAAAATTAGGCAACATCACCTCCAATCGCCGGCAGACCTCCCTGCTGTCACCGCAGCAGCGGTGAAATGCTGCCTCCACTCAAAGCAGAGATCTCTTAAGAGGCAATTTTAAATAGGAACGAGCAAATCTGACCGATTAACTATCATGACATCCCAAGGCACGATAGAGAAATGTGACAGCATCAAATCCAGCCAAAACGATGGGAAAGCACCAAGGTCTGAGTTAACACCTGGGACAAAACCCCCATCACCCCTCTGGTGTTTCCAGCAGAGCTGCTCGTTCCAATTTGGATGAGAAGATGTTTAACTAAAGAGTGCCAGAGCACACAGTGCCTCAGCTGGCTGCTCTGCGACGGGTGAAAACTGCTACAAGCTCTCCCTTTATTCTGAAATGGCTGTGATGCAAAGCCTGCAGATGTGGACAGATGCTGTGCACCGGCTTGGAGGTCTTAAGGAGAAGGAAAAGAGCAAAGCAGGAGGGAAGAGCAGACATCCAGCCAAGTGACACAGGACCGAGATGGGAGTTTGAGGCGCAGGCCTGCGAGAGCAGCTGGGGCTGGGAAGGCGGCAAGCGCGGAAGCCTGCAAAGTCTGAGGCGTTGATTCCCTGGGCCTTCAGTGGGGACCCTCTTCCTCTGCGTTTAGGACGGGATTTCGGAGCAGGCTGCTTACGTTCCCCGAATAATCAAAGGCTGCAAGGGC
>NW_010547181.1:0-1848 GCF_000687285.1 Phaethon lepturus
CGGAAGGCTGACCCTGTCCTCCAGCTCCCTTGACGCATCCGTCTTCAATCCATCTGTAAAACCGTGCCCGAGCAGAACTGGTTTCCAGCCCCTGGGGATCTCCAGGTACGATGGCAGAGCCTCCCCGCCCCACCTGCCGTGTCCCGCGGGAATCCCAGCTGCGCCTGCTGCGGGCGGGCAGGTCGAAGCGCCCGCGTGCGCAGCGCGTCCAACACCTCCCGAATCACCGCGTTGCCCATTCGTGTGTGAAGCCGGTCGGAAGGCAAAGCCCACAGCACGTATATTTATATTTCTGGTGTAAAAATCCTACATCTGAACTACAGCCACCTCATCCTTGATGATCCAGGCTCTGACCAGCTTCAGCAGAGAGGAGCAACTAGCGCACACCGTAGCTTGAGTGCTTCAGCAAAGCCTCATCCAAGAGGGAAAAGCGCCCATCCGGGAGAAGACACACAGTGAACCAGCACAGTTTGGAAGGATCAGACCAGGCAAGGCACAAACCTGCCTCCATCCAAGGTGCAAAGCCCGACGGCATCACGAGCTGAACTGGTGGGAGCATTTGTGAACGTCTCTCACAGCCTGGGGTACCCTGGCCCGGCAGGCAGCTCGCAGCCCCGGCCTGCGGGGGTTTTTCAGACAGTGTAAGAAGTTCTTTATTGCCAATTCCTGAAGACCTTGGAAGGTTTAATATTCTGCCCTAGTTCTTGTTTACTATTATGTTTTGAAGAGGACTGAAATGCAGTTACTGCTTGTCTTCCCCACTCACACAACTCTAAATTATTTATAGAAAAAGGAAAAGAAAGAAAGGAATATGAAAGAATAACAAAGGCAGCTCAGTTTCAATATTTGAAGGCTTTCATTTGTTAGTTCTCACTGAGCAGAGGGTTGGGGAAGCATATCTTACCACCACGGGCCAGTAGCAGCCGGCTGTACACAAAGGGGGATGCCAACACGGGTGCTCAGATCAGCACTCGAGGACGGCAGAAGGACCCCTGGGCACCTCCGCGTTTGTTTGAGCAACGATAACCGTCACCGTCATAATAACCTTGCTTAAAAGACCAAAGAGTAAAAAAAGCACTTTAAGGAGGGAAGAAACACAACCTCAGCCACCACTTAGAGCCGCCGCAGGCGCAGGGACGGGCTCTCCAGAGGCGATGCATCACCTGGGCTCTCCCCGGCTCCGTCGCTCAGAGCCGCAGTCTCCTGCACGGAGCTGAGAAAAGTCCCCGTCCCCATCCCTGTCCCCCAGCACTGCCACCGTGCGTGCGCCGGCAGGGACCGCTCAGCCCTTATGGAAATCCCACACGCCCACGGGAAGAAGTGAAGGACAGTCCAGCGTCTCCCCAAGAACCCCTTCCCCGCACAGAGGGAGCCGGCACATCCCTTGCTCGCTCCTGCTGGAGTCACTCGGCAATTAGCACTACTGCACTGTGCTTTTGTTTATTCGAATGCATTTTACTGTGCATCGCAGGGTGAACAATATTAAACGGCTTCTAATGACACTTCAATAAGCAGAGGTGGGTGTTGCAGCTTCCGAGAGACAGACTTTACAAACGCAGGCAATCAAGGGTGCATTAGCCAAAACGCTCTGGGGAAAGCGCTGCTCCTCTCCGCGCGGGAGAAACGTCCCCCCGCGTCACGGTACCCAGGCAGCCGGCGGTCCCCCCATCCCCGCGCGCGGGCGGGGGCAGCACCCAGACCCTGCCTGGCTCTCTTGGCGACGGTTCTCCAAGTGCAGAGAGCAGAACAACGTGGCCTGGCAGCACGGGTTTCATCTGCGGTTTAAGAGAACAACTACATAAAGAGCGGCCAGTCTGGACTGCTTTATACCAGGTCTTCGACTGGTTC
>NW_010547181.1:2033-3013 GCF_000687285.1 Phaethon lepturus
AACGCTGCCGAGCCCCGTCCATACGGGCTCCCCTCTGGTCCCGCATACCCCGTACAGCCAGCAACGGCTGCTGTCACGTACGCTGTGACCACAGAGGACCCTGTCTGTCTGTCTGTCTGTCCTGTTGCACCCAATCTTTGGCTACTCGCCGTGCCGATGTTGCATGGCTTTTCCCAGAGGGACCCCAGCTCTACCTTCTCTCTGAGCTGGGCAGAGCTTTGGGGAGGGCGAACCCCAAAGGGACCAGAGCTCCTCCAAATCCCAGCCCAGCATCTTCAGGGAAGGCACAAAGCATCCGCAGCACCTCGCCTGCTCAGGAACGGGCACCCCAGCCCGGCTCTCGCTGCCCAGCTCCCCGCAGCTACTGGCAGGGGCTTTGTGCCTTACAAAAAAAACACCTTACGAGCAGCCAGCACCGCAGGGACGCAGCAGCCAGAACCCGCACTTCAGGGATTGTACCGGCTTCTTTCTAATCCAATCTACAGACGCTGTAGATGCCAAACACCACAGGTGGGCAACGGTTCACGCTTGGGGTCTGTGTCTGTCCATCGCATCCACACGGATTCAGCTCCGAGCTTCTTCCCTCAGGGTGAATTTTCTGACCTGCCATTTCCAACTCCGCACAGGGCTCCTATGTGCTTGCCTTAAATCTACGGCCCTGATGGCTTTGTTTGCGGGTGACTACAGGATCGTTTGTCCGATTGCTCAGAGAATAAAGCACAGGGGATATTTTGCCACTAGTGGAAAACACAGCTTTATGGAGCAGCTCTCCAAGGAGCATCAAGGCTCAGCGGGCTGGCGAAGCCCCAGCGCACCAACACGTTTGCTCGCTAGAACTGATGCCCTACTTGACAGCAAGGCAATGAACATTCCTGCCACCGGGAGAGTAAAGACGGGCCTGACGGATGCCCATGTGCTAGCACTCGCCCATGGCAAGAAGTCAGGATGAAGCCCAGCTTTCCCATCCTGTTGAGGAGGCA
>NW_010547181.1:3039-3598 GCF_000687285.1 Phaethon lepturus
CCCCGTGCACGGCGCTGCACAGGCCCACAGCAAAAGAACAACTCCCCTCCCTGGGGAAGCGCCAGCTCTGCTCCCCCAGCCAGGCACCCCCCGACCCGCCGCGGGCGGCACAGCGGTCTCTGCCATTGCTAGGACCAGGTACACCACAAGCCTGAAAGCAGGGCCGTCAGCTTCCCATCTCGTCACACCGGGCAGGCTCACGTTGGAAATGGGCAACCAGTTTTGGAAGAGGACATTGACAAAGGAAACGGGTCAGATCCTATGAACCCACATCTCCGTGGAGCTCCCGAGCACAGAGCTCACACGCTCCTACGGCACCTGAACCACCAGCAAAGCCCAGCCAGGGAGTGCTGCGAGACCAGGGGACCTGGCCCTCGGGGCTGGCCATGGCAGCTGAGAGCTCACAGCTACTGTGCCTCAGTTTCCCCAGCACCATCCAGAGGCGATTCCCCCCTCAGGAAGGGCAGCTCCAGGACAAGGTCTGCAAACCACCTTGTAGATGACAGCTGAGGACCAAAGCCTGGAGAGCCGAGCGCCAGCCACAGGGGCTGTATACGGA
>NW_010547181.1:3768-4167 GCF_000687285.1 Phaethon lepturus
CTCATCCTCCCTGGTGCTGGGCTCGCCCCGCCGCGGGGTCTCCTCCTCCTCCTC
This sequence comes from Phaethon lepturus, assembly GCF_000687285.1. NCBI lineage: Eukaryota > Metazoa > Chordata > Aves > Phaethontiformes > Phaethontidae > Phaethon > Phaethon lepturus. The sequence goes on from NW_010547181.1 coordinate 3,823, forward strand.
GTCCTCGTAGTCATCCAGGATGGGGGTCTCACGGATGGGCACCCCGATGACCGAGTTGTGGGCCTGGAGGCGCGAGTTGCGGAAGCTCTCGCGGGCCTGGGGACCCAGCAGCACCGAGGGGATGTAGTGGATCTCGTGGGTGGCCTCGGTGCTGGCGCTCTTCTGCGGGATGCGGCGGCGCTTGTGCCAGCGCCGCTGGGCGTACAGAGCCACCGTGAAGACCAAGAGGAGCAAGAGCAGCGCGATCAGCCCACCCTGCGGGAGAGGAAAGGCACGGGTCAGGAGGTGCACGGGGCACAGGGACGGGTCAGGAGGTGCACGGGACACCGGGACGGGTCAGGAGGG
>NW_010547181.1:4392-6746 GCF_000687285.1 Phaethon lepturus
AGGAGATGCTGCAGCCAGCATCCCCAGACCCTCTCCTCTTCCACCCCCAGAGCACCCTTTCATCAACGCTCCACGAACCGCACGCGGGAGGGTTCCCGTGGAGCAGGCACCTCTGGGGCAGGACACCTTGGGCAGGAGCAGCATGGTGCTGGACGTGGCCTTTGGGCAGGGCCAGCACAGTGACACTCCCAGCTCAGCTCTGCCCAAGTGATTTTGCCCACTCTCCCAGGGAATTTGTTCTTACACCTCAGCTCTTGGGCCCCCCCAGCCCCCCGGCCCACCCACACACAGGAGCTGCAGTGGGCAAGCTCAGGGAGACGGGAAAGGAGGCAATCGCATCCCACTGCTGAGGAGAAAAAAAATAATCATTAAAACAACCTAGCCACCGACACGGGAGCAATAAAGCCTCAGCAGAGACACACAACATTTCACACAAACGATGGTACAACAAATGGCACCACGCAACCAGCGCTCCCCAGGGCACGGTTACCCCGGCTCCATCATTTCTGGTTGCGATTTGCCTATGGTTTCACGGAGACTTCAGCTGCAGACCTGGGGGCACAGCACAACATATTCCGGTCCAAGACCTTCTCTGCAAAGCTCTCCTCTTCCCTCACCTCCAAATTTTATTCAATACAGCTTCCAACTACATTACCCTAAGAAAGAAAAAAAAAAAAAAAATCTTGACCAAAGAAATAAACTTCCTAGATGTCTGTATGTCCATGGAAGTGGCCTCTCCTCCCAAGCAAGTCGGGCTAAGAAGTGCCAAAGGGAGCCAGCCCTGCCTCTGGCTGCTCTGGAGGTTAAATTCAGCCACGGTCTCTCGGCCCCGCGCAGGCGGGAGCTCTGTCTGTGCCACTTCCAGCCTCTTAATCTCCGCGGTGTCGGAGCAATTTCATCCCGCGGCAGACAAGCGAAGCAGGGCACGTAAATCAGGAGCGGTGCGAGCAACGCGGGGCTTCGCAGCGCGACGCAGAACAGCCCGGGCACGGCAGGCGTTTCGTTGGCGCAGCCCAGAATTTTACAGAGCGTGCAAAAGCAGAGCCGAGACGTTCCAGTATTTCATCTGCATGCGATACAAAGCACCGTGCTGCACCCGGAGCGCGGCTCCGACGCGTGAACAGGATCAGCGGTAAAGAGGCGGCATTGAAAACGGCAGCTCACGGGGTGAGTTCGCTGGGGGAGAGGCCTCGGGAGCAGGAGCCGAGGAGAGACCTGGACCACGCCGGCACCGCGACCGGCGGCAGAGCGGAGCCCGGCCCAGCATCTCCCCCCAGACCGGCACTAATAGGAGATGGGCTCAGGGATTCAGGAGAGCAGTGCTCAGCTCGACTTCCCTCATTTAGGTGACACGTGCCATCAGGAAAGGTGGTTTAGAGTCCAGGAGACGCCCGGGGATCTCTGTGGGGGAGAAGGGGAAGGCTGGCTGAGCCGACCGGATTCATGCCCTGCAGCCCCGGAGCACCTGAAGGACCGGTGGGATGAGGACCCTACCTGGCCTTCCACACTCAGAAGCAAGAAACAGCGTGGACACCCCAGCCGGGAAGAGCAGCACCGGATGGTGCAGGGTTTGTGCAGCACCTGATGCACAGAGACCCCAGAGCGTCGCAGGAGCCCCCCGGCATGAGCCACCCGCACCCCCCGCACCGAACGGGGCCATTTCCTCGGAAGCCTGCCTTGCAGGAGAGCAACCATGGCACGCTAGACCCTCCAAAAGGGAGGCCCGGTGACAAAGGCACAGCAGGGCCATGAACTTCAACACGAGGAACCACACCGCAACATCAAGTCTGGTTCGTGTGCCGGCTTCCTTCTGGCAAAGCGAGGACTCTCGCGCTACAGAGGGGTTCAGAACACCACTCATGGACGTGACTACTGGGAAAAGTCTTCTCCGAGGCCCCAAAGCCTCACCACCGAGCCCCTGAGCCGTCGGTCGTGCCTGGGTGCTCTCCACAACTGCAAAGTGGCTGCAGGACGGAGCAGGGCAGAGCACTCCGCACCCGCAGGCACTCGCCCTCCCTGGAAAAGCACAACCGCAGACCAGCCCGGCGCTCGGAAAAGGCCGGGGTGACTGAGAAAGCCCTGCCCGAGGAGCAGCTTTGCCAGCTGGGCCCGGGGAAGGGGTCCGGGTGCCCGCGGCAGTGCTGGGGCCGCAGTGCTGGGGCCGTGCCTCTGCCTGGCTGGGCTGCCCCTGGGAACCGGCTTGGAGCCGACAAACCGGCCAGCATATTAAAGTAAAGATCTCTCTGCTCGGAAGAAATTCCGAAAGGTGTAAAGGCACAGAGGTTATTAGCGTGCCATTCCCCCCGGCTCGGAATGACAGGGTCAGCTCGAGGAAGCCAAGGGCTCCCAGCCCA
>NW_010547181.1:6757-7170 GCF_000687285.1 Phaethon lepturus
TGCGCCGGAGATCTCGGCTCTGCCAGCCGCCGGCCGAGACAACGGCCCCCTCTCTGCCGGGGAAGGCCTGGGGGTACCCGTGCCAGCCCCTCGGGTGAGCACTCGTGGGCTCAGAGCGGGCAGCTCAGTTTCGACGTGCTCCTTTCATCCCTGACCCCGCGCCGGCAGCTGCTTGTTTAACAACGCCACACGCGCCGGGAGAGCTTCCTGGGAAAAGGGGAAAAAAAAGAAAAGAGTCCCAGCCTCATTTTAATCTATTTTTCATGTTAAATTATCCAACTGAGGGAGCAGGAGAGAGAAAGGGGAAGGAAGGGATAATATGAGAAATGTTTTATTTGACAATGTGTCATTCGGAAACTGATTATTTCTGTCTCCGAGCTTTTTAATATTCCCAAACAATGGCCGAGCCGCAC
>NW_010547182.1:0-3241 GCF_000687285.1 Phaethon lepturus
CCAGCTGCTGGGACATCCCCGGACCTTAAAGTGATATATGGCCTGTATATAGTCCTGTATTACTTCCAGGCAGTAGCTGTCATAAAGCGTACCTCGTCCCATCCAGCTGGACATACTTGCCCTCAGATACGCTAGAAATGGGTTACGCTCCTTGTGCGGAAAACGTGCCTCTCGCCGGCCCAGTGTACGGCGCTTTGCTCATCTTAAGAAACTTGCTTTCAGGCTAAAAATGTTATCTGTGTTCTTTTTTTATATTTCCTTTAGTTTAGCCACTTCCACAATTAGCTCTGGCTGATTCAAATCGCACCCAAGTAGCGTTTTCTGAAAAGCCTTTTTTCTCTGTTTATCAAATATTTCTTCCACCTGTTAATCTGCTTATACATCACCGAGCACTTGAAAGAGTGAAACCCCGCCATAGCAAACGCTCACTTAAAAAAAAAATAAAACCAAGCAAGCTTCAGTTAAATATCCAGCGGTGGCACAGAAGCTGTGGGTGAAGCTTCTGTGATGGAGCCGATGGATGACGTGGTCCCCGCGCTCCCAGGGGATGGGGGGAAACGTGGGCGGCGACGGGGGACCCCCAGCTCGCGATGCAGCTCCTGGGGGCGAACCCCAACAGCGCCTGGCAGCTGAGGGTACGTGGAGCTTCTCAAGCCCAGTTTCGCTTTGCCTGCAGAAAGTCGGCGGGGATTCACGGGGACGCCCCGTTGTTACCTCCCCGGGCGAGGGTCGCTCTGGGAGCCTGGGGGTGATGGAGATGTTTAAACGCCAGCGGGCACCTGAGTCAGGGACCCCGCGGGAAGGGGGTCCCTCGCTCCCTGCCCGTCTCCGGCCGGGGAAGAAGCACTGGAGAGGTCGGGCGTCCGCAGGGCGTCTCCGGCGCCAAAACGCTGCTTCGGGGCGAGAGCTGCAAAATCAGTTCCCGCAGAGCGGTGCCCCAGCGCTCCCCAAATCTGCTGCGAGCCCACGGGAGTGGGTCTGCCAGTCTGCCCTTTGCGCCCGCTCTTCTTAAGCCATACCGCAAGTTACGAATGACCAGAAAATTTTTCCAGAAAATGGGCAAGTGCGAGCCCGTTCGCCCCCCAGCAGACACCAAGCCCCGGGCCCCTGACCCTCATGATGGAAAATGTTTTACCCCCATGGAAGACTTTTACTTGCAAGCACCCAGAGCACTTTTTGGGTGGCAGCTGAAGCGCTCGGGGCTGAGCCAGCTCCGCGGCTGCTGGGCAGAGCTCTCTGCCCCCGGGGACCGCTTCGCTCCAACGAAGCTCAGCTGCATTTTAGCACAAAGCTGCCGGAAAGATGGAGCAAGAGGCAGAACCGCCTGCGGGGGATACAGTGTCCCCAGTCCCGGAGCAGAAGCGGCCGCAGAACAGCAGAGAAACACCCAAATATATTTAAATGAGCCAGTTGACAGAGGGGAAGCGTCATGGAACCTCGTGTGGGCTCGTTCCTGCCATCGCCATGGGGGTAGAGCGAGACCGCATCCGGCACCCAGCCGGCGAGCCCTTCTGCGCTGCCGGACCCCTGCGGCTCCACCGCCCCCCAAAAGGCTGCCGAAACGTCCTTACCTCCGGCTCCCTCCAAGGCCCCGGCTGCCAGGTCCTGCGGGGAAGGGAAGGTGCAGAAAGCTCTGGTTCCCCAGGTAAAACACGGCTGGATATTGCAGCCCGCCGGCCGTTGCACGCGATGCCTCGGAAAGCAGAGGGGTCGTATGGCAGGACGAGAGCTGGGGTCGGTGTCCACAGCCGAGGGATGCCCGCAGGCGTGCGTCGCTGCCAGCCTCAGCTTTAGCCTCAACCGGGGGCAGAAAGGCCTGGCTTGAGCGGGATTAAAGTAATTGGAGGCATTCCCATGATTGTACTTACCTTTAGATTGAGCCTAGAGGTCTTGAATTCGCTGCTCGGTAACCAGCCGAGTAGGAGCTCTTTACAAGCCTTCATTTCAGTAGAGCATCTTGCTTGAGAAAGGGTTAATGTCCTGGGGGCAGGAGGGAGGGAGGCTCACAGCAAGTTACCTGATACACCAAAAAAGTACATGTGCTGCCAGCATCTTACTAGCTGTTATCTTCAAAATAGATATTTCAATACGCTTATGTGTATCACCTCTTCAATCTCGCCATACCCCATCTCAGCAAAGAAGCTGCCTGCTACTGATATTTGGATTTGGGTCTTATTTTGCAATTTCCTTTTGAACAGCTCATTTTTCAGATTGTTATCTGCTGCAGCAGCATCTCCTGCCCCACAATAGGAAATGAGCCGTTTAAGAATGACAGCCATTTGAGAAGGATATTTGGGGACAGATCAGTTCAATAAGGGAAGGGGAAAATTCCAGAAGGAATTGACTTTTAGCTTGGCTGTTCCCAAAGTGTTTGGGTAAGTGGAATTGCGCAAGAGATATCGGTGAGGTTATTGGAAAAGCTTTTGATGAATTACTCTTAGAAATGTGTCATACAGGAAATTATAGAATCTGATCCACAGGATGGATAATAATTTTGCTCTATCAATCTATCTATCAGCCTATCAATCATGTTATTATGGCTCCTTTAACCATCGTATCAAAGCCTTAGTTGAAGATACCTCCCTATGTTAGCCATTTATAAATAGTAAGTATATAGGCACTGAGTGAAAATTTAAAGAGCTTTTTTGCAAGTGAAAGTGCACAAAATGAATGCCCCTGACTGCCGTCCGTTCTTACAAATCTCTTCAGTATTATGACCAAAAGTCCCACGCCAAGGGCCCCAGTTCAGGTGTATGTGTTTTCTGATTACGTGCCTCAAGTCGCCCTCACTTCAACAGGATTTAAGCGCTCACCTAGTATGAAATCCGAGGTGTTTCAAATGCAGAGGTGTTGAAAGGCCCCTGACCTTTCTGGATGGATCTTGATGGATGCAAGAGCCTGACACCAAACCCGTGGCCTTCTTATGGTTACTTTCTCCTATGGGTTTTTTTTTTCAGATTATAGTTATCAAATACTTTTTGTGGATTTAAAAAGAAAAGAAAAAATGTGAGAGCGGATTAAAGCAAGAAGAATAAATTTCAGTTCTTCTTACTGTCAGTGCCGCAGTGGAGCCCAGAAGCTCCAGTCAAGTATCAGATATGACCGAGGCGACAGCGTATAAATCCATTAAGCTCAGTGATAAGGGCAGGGAGAGTCTGTGGCTGTGTAAGGGGCGCGTGCGAGAAGGAATCGCACCCACAGTGGGAGCCTCGCGCGGAGGGAAGGCTGGGCACCTTTATTT
>NW_010547183.1:0-1954 GCF_000687285.1 Phaethon lepturus
CTTTCTTGTACACGGGCGTCACATTGGCAAGTCTCCAATCGTCTGGGACCTCCCCTGTTAACCATGACTGCTGATAAATGATGGAGAGTGGCTTGGCAAGCTCCTTTGCCAGCTCTCTCAGTACTCTTGGGTGGATCCCATCAGGCCCCATAGGCTTGTGAGTGTCCAGGTGGTTTAGCATGTCCTTGACTGCTTCCTCCTGGATTATGAGGAGTACATTATGCTCTCCATCCCCATCTTCCCGCTCAGGGGGCCTGAATACCCTGCAGATACCTGGACTGGCTCTTAAAGGCTGAGGCAAAGAACGCATTAAGTCCCTCAGTCTTCCTTGGCGACAATGTTCCCTGCCATATCCAGTAGGGGATGGAGATTCTCCTTGTCTCTCTTTTTGTTGTTAATATTTTATTTTTATTATCCTTTACGACTGTAGCCAGACTGAGCTCTAGCTGGGTTTTTGCCTTTCTAATTTTGTCCCTGCTTGACCTAACGAGATCCTTGTACTCTTTGTGAGTTGCCTGCCCTTTCTTCCAGAGGTGATAAACTCTCCTCTTTTTCCTGAGTCCCAGCAAAATCTCCCTGTTCAGCCAGGCCGGTCTCCTTCCCCACCAGCTCTTCTTATGGCACATGGGGACCACCTGCTCCTGCGCCTTTAAGATTTCCTTCTTGAAGGCCTTCCTGGACCCTTTTGTCCTTCAGGACTGTCTCCCAAGACAATATAATCCCAGTATTAAGCTCTGGTACCCCCAATAATGATGTTTTGTTGTGTTAATGTAAAAGACAAAATGCTATTTCATAAGGGAATGTGTGAAAGGGTGATAAACAAATTAGTTAACATGTTAAAGGGTCTTCCAAGTTGCAGTCTTGAAAGATAAATATATATTTTTTTGTTCTGTTCACTTTGGTCCCTCAAAGCTGGATTCAGTCATTGGAGACTCACACATATTTTCCAGGAGTTGTAGTAGGGAGGCCTGTGCCAGTAACCTTTATGGGGATCCAGAATGCAGCCCCGCTATAATCCTCTCAAAATCTCATTTGTGACAGACAGCAAGCAGATTCACAAGCCCAGCACCTACTGCTGTGCTGTTGGGCATGTGGTCAGTCAGCTTTCCAGTGGCCTGTGGGCAGAAGTCTTGCTGAGGAGAAGAAAGGCGCAGTGTGGACATGGACCATGCCTTCTCTTTAGCCATGCTATTCCGACCTGGTGCTAGAGTACAGCAGAGCTACCTGTCCACTTGTTCTTGTTTTCTTCCACATCTTGGTCTGCTGCAGCTTCACCTGCAGCAGTTGATCAGTGATCAACTCTGGTTTGAGTGAGTGAATGGAATGCAACCAGGACACCCTTTTTGGTTAGGGGAAAAGGAGGAACCTGAGATGAAATTCATTGTAGGGTTAGGAATGATACTTTTGAGGGGAACCTCAATCCATCCCACTCTTACCAGTTTGATGCCAGTGCCAGCAATAGGTGCCCAGAGCCTGGAGAAGGATCACAGGTCAGCAGGAGAGCACCTGAAGAGCAGCACAAAGGAATCCCAGCCACTCCAGCCAGTGAGTTTTCTTCATCGAGGGCCCAGCTTAAATGTCTCTATGCCAACACACGTAGCATGGGGAACAAACAAGAGGACTTAAGAGATGTGCACAAGTCTGCAGGGCTATGATCTTACTGGCATCACAGTGTTATGGTGGGATGTCTCCTATGACTGGAGTATTGGAATGGAAGGATACAGGCTTTTTAGGAATGACAGGCAGGGGAGACGAGGAGGGAATGTCACCCTCTATGTCAATGACCAGCTGGAGTGCATGGAGCTGGTCCATGGATGAGGATCTGACTGAGAGTTTATGGGTCAGGATTAAAGGGAGGTTAGGGACAAGTGACATTATAGTGGGGTTCTGCTACAGGCCACCTGGGCCAGGAAGACCAAGCGAATGAGGCCCTTTATAGACAGATAGGAGCAGC
>NW_010547183.1:2160-2553 GCF_000687285.1 Phaethon lepturus
GGCAGCCTTGGCTGCATTAACCATGAAATGGTAGAGTTCAAGATCCTTAGGGCAGCAAGAACAATACACAGTAAGCTTACTACCCTGGACTTCAGGAGAGCAGACTTTGACCTCCTTAGGGATCTGCTTGGTAGAGTACTATGGGATAAAGCCCTGGAGGGAAGAGGGGCCCAAGAAAGCTGGTTAATATTCAAGGATCACCTCCTCCAAGATCAGGAGTGGTGCATCCCAACAGAGAGGATGTCAGGCAACAACACCAGGAGGCCTGCATGGATGAACAAAGAGCTCCCGGCCAAACTCAAACACAAAAAGCAAGCCTACAGAGGGTGGAAGCAAGGACAGGTAGAGAAATTGTCCGAGCAGCCATGGATCAGGTTAGGAAACCTAAAAACC
>NW_010547184.1:0-207 GCF_000687285.1 Phaethon lepturus
CATCAGCTGGGAGGAAAAGGCCAAAAGCAAGGTGCAGCTGAGGGACCCCAGCTTTTCCTTGTTTGACTTTAAAAGAAAAACTTAATTTGCCAGCCCTGTAAATAATTAATGACAATTGCCCAGGAACTCTGAATTACTGATAGAAATGCTTATATTTGTTAAGTTGTATTTTTAGCTGCTCTTAAAAAACAAGTGCTTTTCCCTCGC
>NW_010547185.1:0-256 GCF_000687285.1 Phaethon lepturus
GTATGCCAGGTTGCAGGCAGGAACCCTGGGGCTCCCTTGTCCCTTCCCTGGGTGTCCTGCCTGAACCTTCAGGCAGGGAACATCCTGGGAGTGTTGGGAGCATGCCTGCCTTGCCCTTCCCCAGGCTTCGGAGGGAAGCAATGCCGTCCCTCTGGGGTCTTCACCCCTCCAGGGGGACAGGGATTAGTCATGACGTGCTGTGATCGGCCTCCCTGCCCATTGCCTCCGGCGGCCATGCCACTGCCCCCACCCTTCC
>NW_010547186.1:0-809 GCF_000687285.1 Phaethon lepturus
GAGGAGCGTCTTGGGGTTTCATGATCGGTCCCAAACCCGGCCCCGCCGGGTGCTGGTGGAGGGAAGCTGCCTGCAATCTATCACCTCTCCGCCCGGCGCGTGGAGAGGGAAATGGGCTTGGGGGCATGAGGTATGGGTTCAGGGCACGCTCTCTCTGCTTGGCTAAAATGATACTAATTAAGCCCCTCGCAGCGTGCAAAAGCTATTCCTACAGAGCAGACAATTAACCTTGAAACTTGGCTTTTAGTGCTTGAAGGGGAGCAAATTTTTCATCCTATTATTTCCCCGTGCTATTAAGCTAATCCTAGAGACCGCGAGGGAGAAGCGGCGTTGCACGTCTGCAGCTCCCAGCCTTGCCAGGAGCGCAGCGTGTGGCCGCCAGCCTCATGCTCCGTCCCTCCATCACTCTGATATTTCCACCCATGATGTCCAACAGCATCATCATCGCTGGGGAGCACCAGGAACGAGGGATGTGACCAAGGGCGCATGGCAAGGCTGTGACACTATGCAATTATTATGGTCAGAAGTAAATCCAGCCTCCTCCGAGCGCGCTGGATGTGGTGCCAGCCTGGCCTTGACTTTTCAGGGAGTTTCCCCGGAGGGATGGCGCATCCCGGCTCTCCAAGGCTGTGGCTGCTGGCACAGCATCGCCCCAGCCCAAGCTCTGCGGGAGACGAGCCATTGAAGTTTTGTTTTCCTGGAGGAGGAAGGGAAGGATGACAGTGGTGGAGAAAGGGGCCCATGGAGGTCAAATCCTGCCCTGGGGGCTGGGGCTGTCCTTGGGCTGCCCCGGGTGTCCCCCCCAGAGC
>NW_010547186.1:960-1185 GCF_000687285.1 Phaethon lepturus
TCAGCAGAGGCGAGGGGAAAGGGAGGATGGATACCCCACAAAACCCCACCTCGGGCTGCCACGCAGGCACACCAGCACATGTATAATGTCTTTAAGCACTGAAAAAAACAACCTGAGGGCATTTGTTACAGCAAGCTGCAAAAGTTCTACCCCGGGGCTCAGTTTTGGGGCCGGTCTGGTTCAATATATTCATGGATGACCTGGATGGGGGATCGAGTGCTCCCT
>NW_010547187.1:0-3384 GCF_000687285.1 Phaethon lepturus
CGAAGCACCGCCGCACTCGGGATGCAAGGGAGCTGCGGCCCCGTAACGCTGCCCAGCACCACGCAAGAGAAATTTTATAAATTACAAACCACAGGGACACTCTCCTCATGACAAAAGGCGAGTGGAGGAGCTGGGGGGGCCAAGGCCACCGTGGCACGGCACACCCCTGTGCCTGCACCCCAAGGAGCACAGGGGTCTTCTGCGTTGGCCGAAGCCTAAAACCGAAGTGCCACCTACTGAGTCTACAGCATCCACGTCCTTCCGGATGGGTTTCTAGCAAAGGGCTAGAATACTTAGGTTAATACTTAGGTCACTGCATTAAGCCCAGTCTCGACAAGCAGTCACTGTGCACGCGAGAGCACGCGCCTGGGGTTGCTGCCGAGCGTCAGCGAACAGGTGACACCCCACCTGAGACCAGAGACACCTCTGTACACCCCACCCCAAGGCGATGGGCAAGACGGGGACAGCCAAGTGAGGGCTCAAGACTTTCGCGTCCACGGATAAAGCACAGCTTGATCTGGTTCAGGGGAGGGCGAAACGCCGGCGAGACAGAACTCCTCGTGTGCCAGGCTTTAGGGCGTCCTTTTCCGCCGTTCCGCTCTGCACAGACAGCCGTAGCCCTGCACCCCAGCGAACGGGACGGACGAAGCCGCGGAGTTTTTAATCTGCTCTTCCCCTCTCTCCCCGAGAGCTACACAGCCTTAAATGGAGCTATTTAAAGCTGGCGTTAAAAACGCCAGCCATGATCTGACCTTCTCGGTAACAACAAAACCAGACCAAAACCTGAAGACCAAATGAATGAAAAGAAAATCACAAGGTAAAGTTCGCATTCCCTGAACATGTGCCAGCTGCAAGAATCTTAGATTACATCGATGCAGCCTTCCAAATTTTAAAGACAATAATTTTCTGTATTAAGGGCCCAGTAACCCTAATGGAGGCATAATTAGGCATTGACGCCATGCCCATATGAGAGAAGCTTGAAAAACTTAAATAAACTGTGAATGGCAGGATTAATACCGCAGCTTTTCATTTTGTACAGCTGTTTGAATACAGTACACTGCCTGTGATGGCATCAGCTGTTGCTTTGCTCTTGGTCAGTATTTCTGAAGTTAAAAAGGGCAGTTCTTTTAAGCAAATGAAGAATTACCCCTCTTATTGTTGGCCTGTTTATTTCAGCAAAGAGGGTCTGGATGCGTATTTGCTTTACATTAAAAAAAAAAAAAGAAAAAGAAAAAGCCAAACGGCAAATAAAATTAGCTGGCCAAATTCAAAGCCCGGTGACGCCAATAAGAGAATTTTAATTTACTGTGATGGCCCTTCAGGACGGAGGAGTAAGTAATGCAGTTTTGGAGATCATCTGCACAAGTGGGAATATCATGCGGATGCCTGGAGAGTCCTTGAGAAAATAGCTCACCTCGGCCCTGATTGAAGAGGAAAGACAATACTATGGTGAAATAGAATTCTGTATTTCTAGGAAAGGCTCCAATAGCAAATTGCTTACTAATGCAAGAAGCCTTGTAAATTTTATTATGAATGGAATGGGCAACGGCAGGAGCGTGACACGGCACAGCATTTGCACACACGGCTTAGCCAGTCAAAAGTAAATAAATGGGTTGCTTATAAGCTCTAGAAGACACCTGAAAATACCTCTAACAAAAAACTCGAGCTCAGTGAACTCCAAGCAGCTTCCAAAACTATCTTACCCTTATTTTTTTCGCCAGGTAAATTAGTTCTCCCACAAGTTAATTTTCAACCCCTGGTGTTACGTTTGGAAATACCAGCATTAAGCTAGATTTCCTCGCGGTCCTTAAAAACTGGCTTATCAGTGGACGCAGAAGCAGCTACCTACGCAGGGAGCGCGTCAGGACGGCAAACCACCGCCGCGAAATAAAACGCTCAGGTTACCGGGAGGAGGACCGATACCGGGGGGAGCCGAATGCCATATTTTCCCGGGAAATGCGACCCTCAAGCCGCAGCCCCCCCGGGAGGGGCGCGGGCAGCTCTCCCCCTGCCTCACGGCGCGGCAGAGCCCTTGTCCGTGCCACCTCGGCCCAACCCAGCCCCAAATCCCCGGCACCGTAAAGCTTTCCGATTTTTTTTTTTTTCCCCCCAGGCAGCTTTAAAAACAGTATCGCTCTTGAGCTGCGGCAGCGAGAGGAGGGTGCAGAGCCCGCCGGCGCCCTGCAGCCCCGGCCGGGGCGATGACGAACGCCGGTGGTTAAGTGCCGCTGCGGAGATGAATATGCCTGACGAAAAGCTTACCTAAAGCTCGCGGGGAGCCCGCGCCCGGCCGGCCAAACCTCTCCGGAGCGGCGGGCACGAGGCCGCCAGGACGCTCGGGAAAGGCGAATTAACTAAAAGTTAATGTGGATGTTCTCATTCAAAAGAAAAGTGGCCTACTCCAAAGGGGATTAGGCTAAAGTGAACTAAGGCCACTTTACTTCTGAATGAGAGCATCCACACAATAGTGCAATGCACTTTAACTAATGCACTTTAATTTTACACCCAATCAATTTGTCTTACCTCTCCTGAGTGTCCTTGTGTGGACAAACCCAGAGATTCATCGAGTTTTGAGGCCAGGCGGGAACCATTAGATCAACCCATCTCCCTCCCCGCGCGTTATGGGCCATTGCCTTTCACAGTTATCCCTTTATTGATCCCCAAAACTCATGGATGACTAACGTATAACCTCCAACGGGGAGGGGGGGAAGCAAAAAAAAACAAACAACCAAACCACGTTTCTTCAACGGGGCGCCTGGCCTGGAGTTGAAGACACTTGCAAAACAAGAAGCCACTTGCCAAACAAGAAGCTACCATGACTTTCAGCAGCCTGTGCCGCCGCTGGCAAAAGTAAGAACGGCCAAATTTGGGCGCAAATCCATTCCTTTCCATCCTGCTTTCCCCATGCCCCGCAAGTTAGCAAGGAAATGGCAGTCTCTGTACTGTAACTTTTAAATCTCTTCCTTATTTTTTTTTTTTTAATTGCAAACAGGCCCTTTGATTTCAGGACAAACTCAAGATTTTTTTTTTAAATTCACCTTGCCAATGTTTTAATTTTCTACATTTGCCCAGGTATCTACCGAGGAATCTCAAACTCCCTTTTCCAAAATCCACTGACCCCCAGAAACAGCTCACCACCCGCGCTATCGCCTTTGGTACACACAACGACCCACCTAAGCCTGAAATCTCCACGTCGCTCTTCGCCTCTCTGATATATACGCCCCAAAAGAAATAAATGAAACCGCGACGGCAACAACCGGCGAGGCAACTCGACGTGTCGAGCCTGCGGAGGCGACGGGGATCCCCCGTGCCAGCAGCCCCCTCGCTAACAGAGACCAGACCCCCACCACCGCCGCAGAGGGGCTGAAGCTTTCCAGGGATCTC
>NW_010547187.1:3415-7397 GCF_000687285.1 Phaethon lepturus
TCTGCCTCAAAAAAAAAAAAAAAAAAAAAAGGGGGGTGGGGGTCCCAAGGACACCGGCCTGGGGAGATTCTGCTCTCACCTACACTCCGAGGCTGGGTTACATCTCTTTTTTCCCCCCTTTCGAGGGTAGTAAAAAGGAAAAGGCAACCACGCTGAGCCCGCCAAAGGAGAGCGGAACCAACTGCCGGCAAGTTGTAAGTCGCGTTACAGAATATCGGCGGTGGGTTGAATACGGGGCTGTTCATCAGGGACAGAAATAGGCTCAAGCAAGGCAAAGCGCAAAACGTGCGCTCTGTTAGAGTTACCCTCGCCAAATATCGCTGCGACTGTGGGGAAAAACCCCAAATATAAACACTTATTTCCAAATTTGCCGTGCGAGGCAAAGCCCGCTCCGAGCAGCCGAGCATCAGGAGAGGGAGGCAGCACGCCGAGGACACGAGGGGACACCGCAGCGCGCCCCGGCTTCTTCTCCCGCACAATCCCCGCCGGGAAACGATTCCAGAACCCTTCAAAAATTTTAACGGCCAGTTCGAAACAACCCTCCTCTTTATTTTCTTAGATCTGTTTAGATTACACAAGATAGCTCCTAACGGCACGCTCATGTGACCAGAAAAATCCCAAGCGCAGAAATGCAAAACAACAACAAAAATGAGATTCTCTAATTTAAAGAAGCTGTGCCGGATTTTCGCTGCTTTTTAAAGCGGCGTTTATCAGCACAACCTACGCTTAGTCGTTTTGATGGAGCACGGTATCGTCCGATTTTTTTAAGTGCTACCGGTGCCCACCGCGGGCTGCAGCGACCCTTCCGCGTGCAGAGCCCACCCGCTTTGTCGCTCCCTGCGGACGAGCAGCCAGGGAAGACACAAACCCTCAGCCATAAAGGCCAAACTTAAGGTAAAACTCAATTTTTTCACAGCTTCCTCCCAAACCTCCAAGTCGCCCCAACAATAACAATCTGCACCGCAAAGGCGCCGCGAGCTCCCGCTTACGGGAACACCTTGGGATACGCTCGGAAACGTTTAGGACGAAGTTCCAGGGTTACTTGGGGTTTAAACGCAGCTCTGTCAGGGTTTGACATGGAAAAGGATGCAGAAAATCAGGAAACGAAACTACTCTTCGCAAAAAAAGGTAACCTCAGTTTGGCAAAACTTTACACAGAAGTTAGGCCTGAGCATGCAACTTAAGGCAGGCAGCAAATACTACACCCTGCTGTAGGGATGGCTGCCTTTGGGCTCTTGAATGATTTAAAGAAAACAAACAAAAAAATACCCCAAACCAGCAAAGATTCTTGAATTGAAAGCGTAGATTAAAGAAAATATATCCAATCTCATACCTACTCAACAATGTATTTACTTGCTTAAAGAAATGGAGAGCAAAGAAACCCTTCTTTTGCTAATACAATTTCAGCCACAGTGTTTCAGATGATAACAGGTCCGGAATATCAATTAACATGTTCTATCTTTACCTTAAATAGTCTGCCAACCTTGGCATGGTAACAGCTCCTAAATATCACCAAATAAAAAAAAAAATTACCCAAAAACGAACAAAAAAGGATTCACTGGCTCAAGTTGGCATAAAGTCAGAGGAAGAAAATTAAATTTTGAGTCTTTTAAACATTATTTTATTGGTCCTCCTCAGAGTCCTGCTTTGCTGCAACTCTTTCATTATGCAGAAATGAATTCTACGTTGCACCCTCTGCACCACATCCATTATTTTGATGCCTGTTCCTCCAACACGGGAATACATATACTGAAGGCAGCAATATTCTTAGCTCCCCCCACTAAAAACCATACATGGTTTGAAAATATCTGCGAAGAAGTCCCCAAGTAAAACAGTATCTCTCAGTAATTTTTTTTTCCCCAAGTCACTGGCTGCAAGGTACAGCTAATACATTTGAAGTATTTGGGGAAGTTAGTCTAGTCATAACTGGTCGATGCTCTAAACAACCCCTCCACCTTCAGATATGCTATAGATTGCGTTCCAGTTTATGATTCCTTCTTTGTAAAGGCCACATTTTAAGTAACTCTTCCATTTTAAAAAAAGCTGCTGTCTATCCGCATTTTGTTTAGAGGAACTCTGCAACTGCGCGCATTAAAAAAAAAATTATCTATTGCAACATAAATAGAAGAGTTGCTTTATTATATGCATATATATATATATGATATACTATCACCCAAGAAAGGCCATCTAAAACGCCACAGTTGCAAACATTTAAGACTCTAACAAAAATGACTGAGACTCTAGTACCAGTTTACTATCCTTCAACAATTTCCCTGACAGTGGAGTCAAATAATGTTGAATTATGGACCTTCTTACAGGAAGTCTTATTTCATGTTCATTTTTTGATCATTTCCCTCCTAGTCCCTATAGGAATTTGGCTGGTTGCCGATTTGCCTTTAAAAGTTTCTGCGCACGTAATTGGCTCCTGCACTATTAAATTATAATCTTTTTCGAGGAATACTACTTTGGGTTTGCTCAACAAGTTTATTTTCCAATTTTAAGTAACTCTTCCATTTTAAAAAAAGCTGCTGTCTATCCGCATTTTGTTTAGAGGAACTCTGCAACTGCGCGCATTAAAAAAAAATTATCTATTGCAACATAAATAGAAGAGTTGCTTTATTATATGCATATATATATATGATATACTATCACCCAAGAAAGGCCATCTAAAACGCCACAGTTGCAAACATTTAAGACTCTAACAAAAATGACTGAGACTCTAGTACCAGTTTACTATCCTTCAACAATTTCCCTGACAGTGGAGTCAAATAATGTTGAATTATGGACCTTCTTACAGGAAGTCTTATTTCATGTTCATTTTTTGATCATTTCCCTCCTAGTCCCTATAGGAATTTGGCTGGTTGCCGATTTGCCTTTAAAAGTTTCTGCGCACGTAATTGGCTCGTGCACTATTAAATTATAATCTTTGTCGAGTAATACTACTGTGGATTTGCTCAACAAGTTTATTTTCCATGAGAAAATACTGCTTTGTCCCTATAAAATCTATCTCGTGCTGCTAATGCACTTTATTTGAATGCGGTGCCTACTTTATACTGTGTTTTCCTTAAAGGGCTTTCCAAAAGCTTTCTGTAGACGCGCTCTTGTAAGGGAATTTTACAGTTCACACTAGAGCACCTGGGTGCCAAGGTGATGTAGCTTCAAGAAAACAGCCCCATGGTAACAGTTTAGGCTTACCTAAGAAGCTGGAATTCTGCTATCTGACTACAGACAGTCTTTGGGGTTTTGGGTTTTTTTTTAGTCGGAGGGAGTTTTCCCAGCCGCATCACGCAACAGCTGTGTTTTAAATCTTTCCGGGCTCCGACAAACATTTGAAAATTTAAACATGCAAATGTTTTAAAAGCTAATGATTAAAAAAAGGTTTATTTTGAAACTTTGAGGATGGGTTCAATGCTTCAGTTAGGGTTTTTAAAGTCTCGGGGCCTGGTTGATCTCGAGTTCAATTATCCCCAGGAAAAAAAAAAAAAAACAAAAAACCAAAAACAAGAGAGGGAAAAAAAACCCAACACCAAAAAAACCAAATACCCAACTCCTGCCTTGTACTTCTGGAGCCGTAATGGTAAACAAGAATTCTGCAGGTCCCACCCTGGCAGGCAGTGGGGTCGTGCCCGTGGGAGAAGGATGCTATTTTAGTGACCTATTGCCACTGAGCTGGTTAAATCACTGAACAATGGTTAGTGTTATGGGGCTTTACTCTGCAAAATCTAGCATTAGTGTCATTGCTTTCCATTAACCGGGGGGACGGACAGACGGACTTAAAGGCACTGGCACTGAGGGGCCTATAAGGAAAAAATAAATAAGGGGAAACCAGTAAGTTAAAAAAAAAAACCAACCAAACCACCACAACCAAAACTGTTAACTGTAACCTTTACTACCACAATGTAAGAAAATGTAATTAAATACGTAATAAAAGCTTTTACATACTTACTCTTTTACTACTCTCAGAAGCACCGCGGCGCGCAGG
>NW_010547188.1:0-420 GCF_000687285.1 Phaethon lepturus
TCCCGCCTCCCCTCCGGCTCTAAGCAGTGGGAAGCAAAGCTGTGTCCCTTCCCAGAAAGATGGCAATGAAAGTGGGGGGGAGAGCTGGGACAGCAGGTATGGACAGTGGTGGGGACATGCTGGGGGGGGGGGGGCATGGGGAACCCGGGGGGAGACCTGGCCCCATCACCTCCCTCCCTGTGCCCTGGCACAGCTGGGGGATGATGCCAGCAGCACTGGGGTGCCCTGTGCTGCAGCCCCAGGGCACCAGAACTCCCTGGGACCCCTTATGTCCCTGTCTGCCACCTCCCTGTGGCTGCCCGACAAGGTGCCACCACCCGTGGCAGAAGAGACCCGCCGTGGGTCTGTGCCCCAGCCCAGCTGGCTGTATGGGGATGGCGGGGGGCCAAGAGGCGGTGCCGAGGTGGCTGTCCCTGCTGG
>NW_010547188.1:502-1556 GCF_000687285.1 Phaethon lepturus
TGCAGGCACCGTGCCAGGCTGTGGGGTGCCCCTTGGCCTTGGCTGGAGGTCGCTGCCAGGCATGTCCATCCCATGCCCTGAGGCTCTGCCCTCTCCTGCGTCCCTGGCACCGCTGCCTGGGGACAGCCTGTGCTGGAGTGGAGGGGACAGGCTGGTGTTTCTGTGGGCACGATGGGGCAGACCAGGGGTCCCTGCCCGTCCCTAGGGGTCCTGCTGATGGGGTGCCTCTTCCTTGGCCTTGGCTGGAGGTCGCTGCCAGGCATGTCCATCCCATGCCCTGAGGCTCTGCCCTCTCCTGCGTCCCTGGCACCGCTGCCTGGGGACAGCCTGTGCTGGAGTGGAGGGGACAGGCTGGTGTTTCTGTGGGCACGATGGGGCAGACCAGGGGTCCCTGCCCGTCCCTAGGGGTCCTGCTGATGGGGTGCCTCTTCTGGCCCCCCTGGAGAGCTGGAGATGGGCTCAGGAGATGAACCCTGCTAACATCCCTCACACCCTGCCCAGGCAGCACCTCAGCCTCTGCTCTCAGCCCCTCCAGGTGACTCTCCCAGGGGGGACGGGGCAGCGCAGAGCGGGCCAGGTCGCCCCTAACCCGGCGCGGTGTCCCGGCAGAGGCTGAGCTGTAGCATGCAGGCGGAGGAGGGCACGGACTGGCTGCTGGAGCGGCTCACCGAGCTGCAGCTGCAGCAGTACTTCCTGCGCATCCGGGACGAGCTCAATGTCACCCGCCTCTCCCACTTCGAGTACGTCAAAAATGAGGATTTGGAGAAGATCGGCATGGGACGGCCCGGTGCGTACGTCCTCCCCAAACCTCCCCCCATACCCTGGCTGGCTGCGCAGGATCTTTTGGGGAGCGCAGGGGAGCGTGTGGTCCATGGGGCTGGAGGGGACTCCCACCCCGTGCTGGGTTGGTGACAGTCCCTGTGTCCTGCAGGCCAGCGGCGGCTGTGGGAGGCGGTGAAGCGGAGGAAAGCCATGTGCAAGAGGAAATCCTGGATGAGCAAGGTAGAGATGGGAGAGGGGCAGGTGTGGGAGGGGAACTGAGGCAGACAGGAGG
>NW_010547188.1:1659-5335 GCF_000687285.1 Phaethon lepturus
TGCTCTGCCCCAGTGCCTGGCGCTCCCCACGCTGCTGGCCCCTGGAGGGTGGCAGGGAGGTGGCCAGAAGCCCCTGCCTGCGCGTGGCCCTGCCAGCATGGTCCTGCATGGGCTCCCAGGTCGCTTCCCGGCGAAGGATGGCCCTGCTGCCCCGGCACCTGGGAAATTAATTCCCCTTGTGTTATTTGCCTCTTTGCCAGGAAACTCATTTGCAGCTAACGAGCCACAGAGCCTGCGCATCTCCCCCCAGCCACTGCTCGATGCCCTGCCCACCCCGCTGCCTCGTGGCCAGGGGGCACAGCCTTGTGCCTGCAGGCTGGGGGCACACTGGGGCAGGGGACCTTGGGATGCTCACGTATGCCACTGATGCCATCCTGTCCAAAGCTGGTGCTGCTGCTGCCACGCTGGCACCCTGCACCCCCAAAAGAGCAGGGTGCTTGCCAGCTGGGAGCTGGGTGCTAGGTTGTGGCCTCTCCCCGTGTGACTCAGCTGGGCCAGGACAGGGACGGGATGGGCTTTTAATAGAAGGCTACTCAACCCCGTACCGGGCACAGAAATGCCACCTCCCACCCCGGCCACATGCCAGGCCCAGCTCCCACGCACCCCGCACAGGTCCTGGCTGCCAAGGCTGGGATGGATCCCGTCCCGTGGGACACATCATTGGTCCTGGCAGATCATCAGTCCTGGCTGGGGGAGAGGGAGGGAGAGCCCATCATGTCCCCTCTGGGCTGGCGGTGGCGTCAGCACGTATTGTACTGCCCACGTCGCTGCAGGGATGTGCTGCTACACTCGGCCCAAGCTGGAGGTTTTTCTTGGCTTTGTGCCCAGGCACATCGTGTGGCCACAGCCTGGCCAAGCAGTACCCAGGGCTTTCTGGCTACTGGCCTGGTTAGCTGGGGAGCTACTGCGGGGCCGCTGTGAGAAGCACAACCCCTTCCCTCCAGACGAATTGTAGCTTAGCGTGCAGGCAGCTGGAGGAGCAGAGTCTGCTCCTGCAGCCAGCCTGCTGTGGGTAATCACCAGTTAGGGGTCATCATTAGGTTTCAGTGTGCACAGCCCGGGCAAGGGATCATCCTGGCACTGCTTACTCACAGACCCAAGGATCTGGGCTGTCTCCACACGTGTGTCTCACCTGTCTCCACGTCCCGCAGGTGTTCAGCGGGAAGCGCCCTGAGTCGGAGCTGCCACCCCAACCCCAGAGCACCTTCCGCAAGCCCCCCACGCCACCGCCCCCCGAAGCTGGGGGCCAGCACTCCCTCACCTGCCTCGTGCGGGAGCGGGACCTCTCGCTCTTTGAGAAGCTGGGCGACGGCTCCTTCGGCGTTGTGCGTCGCGGCGAGTGGTGCACGCCCGCCGGCAAGATGGTGAGGTGGTCACAGGGGCGGGGGGAAGTTTGGCTTGGGACCACCCCAGGGGGAAGATGCTTCAGGGGTCACTCCCTCTTTGGCTGTAGGTGAACGTGGCAGTGAAGTGCCTCAAGACGGACGTGCTGAGCCAGCCGGAGGCACTGGACGACTTCATCCGGGAGGTGAACGCCATGCATTCCCTGGACCACAGGAACCTCATCCGCCTCTACGGTGTGGTGCTCTCCCACCCCATGAAGATGGTGAGTGCAGTGGGATGGGGCCGACCCTGATGCCACCCTGTGGGTATCCCGCATGATGGGGTAAGCAAAGCCAGGCTGGGTCTGTACCCCAAGTCTTCCACTGGCATCCCCAGGGGGGCACATGAAGGCTGGAAACCAGCCCAACCAGGATGCCTCTGGCCTGACCAACCTGCTATCCCCTCCCTGTCACCCAGGTGACAGAGCTGGCCCCGCTGGGCTCCCTCCTGGATCGCCTGCGGAAGAACCAGGGCCATTTCCTCATCTCCACCCTCTGCCAGTACGCCATCCAGGTGGCCAAGGGCATGGCTTACCTGGAGTCCAAGCGCTTCATCCACCGTGACCTGGCTGCCCGCAACATCCTGCTGGCCTCCAACGAGCTGGTCAAGATCGGGGACTTTGGGCTGATGCGGGCCCTGCCCAAAAATGACGACCACTACGTGATGCAGGAGCATCGCAAGGTCCCCTTTGCCTGGTGAGCCCTGAGGAGGGGGGACCTGGGGGTGCAGCACCCATGACCTCATGATGCTCACATCCTTCCCCTCGCAGGTGTGCTCCTGAGAGCCTGAAGACACGCACCTTCTCCCATGCCAGCGACACTTGGATGTTCGGGGTGACTCTCTGGGAGATGTTTACCTATGGGCAGGAGCCCTGGATTGGCCTCAATGGCAGCCAGGTGGGTGCAAGGAAGGGACCACCCCCCCCTCTTGCCCAACAACACTCAGGGGGACCTGGAACCCCCTGATGGCACCACCTGCCCTGCAGATCCTGCACAAGATAGACAAGGAGGGCGAGCGGCTGCCGCGGCCTGAGGACTGTCCCCAGGACGTCTACAATGTCATGCTGCAGTGCTGGGCACACAAGCCTGAGGACCGACCCACCTTCGTGGCCCTGCGGGACTTCTTGGTGGAGGTGGGCGAGCACATGGGGAGAGGGACACGGGGGTCCCTGGTGCCCCCATCCCATCAGCTCTGCCTGAGTGTGGGCAGAGTCAGGGGTATCGCCGAGGCGGGAGGTGACATTGGAGGACTTGGGCCAGGCAGGTCTGCAGGCTGGGAGGTGGTGGGTGGTGACACAGTCACAGCAGGAGAACCCCTGGGTGCCACCTTGCCCTTGTGGAGCATCCAGGTGCTGCTGGTGCCCTTGCCCACCCCAGGGACATTGCGGCTGGCGAGGGGCTAGGAGTGGTAGTGCTGTCTCCCACCCATTTTTGGGGCTCCTCTGCCCTGCGTGGAGCTGGGCCTGGCCCCGAAGCTAGGTGAGGTGGACATAATGGGGGGATGTATCCCCAGTCCTCACACACCCCTCTCCCCCCAGGCCCAGCCCACTGACATGAGGGCTCTGCAGGACTTCGAGGAGCCTGACAAGCTGCACATTGAGATGAACGACATCATCACGGTCATCGAGGGCAGGTATTGCATGGCTTGGGGGGCAGTTGTTGCACAGAGGTGGGGGGCACGGACCAGCTGCGAGCCTCAGGGCTGCCAGCCTGCGTGAGGACGCAGGACCTCGAGAACCAGGGCGCCATGGGCACTGGCAGAACTGTGGGGAGCAGGGATGGAGATGAAGGCTCTGCCCCCCAGCACACTTGGCCGCATACCCCACAGGCGGGCAGAGCTGCGAGGTGTGTGGCTCCCTGGGCGGCACAGCGCTGCGGGGTGTGGGGCACAGCCGTGCCCACACCGTCCACCCCCTCTGACTCACCCCGTTGTGCCTGTGGGTTGGCTCTGGCCTTGCTCTGGGAAACTGTTCCCCACTGATAGAGGTGGGGGACATGCCACTGTCACTGGGCCAGGAGAGGCACCGGGGGGCATGACCCATCCCCCCGCTTGTGCCATGGGCTTCACTCCTCAGTCTCTACCGGCCAGCCCCCTCCACCGCCCCGGGGACCTGCGGACTGGAGGGACCTTTGGTCCCCGCATCCCCATCCCAAGGCATGCCCATCCCTCTCCAGCTCAGGGACCCCCCAAAGGATCTCAGTGTCCCTTTGCCCTGCTGGCACACAGGAGGCTGCCCGCCCCCAGCGCTGGGCGGGTGTGGAGAGCAGCTCTGCGCTCTCCCCCTCCCGGGGCC
>NW_010547189.1:0-7344 GCF_000687285.1 Phaethon lepturus
TTCTTGTTAATATATTTGTAAAAATATTTTTCGTTATCTTTTACAACTGTGGCCAGATTGAGTTCCAGCTGGGCTTTTGCCTTTCTAATTCTGTCTCTGCTTGACCTAACAAGATCCTTGTACTCTTTTTGAGTTGCTTTCCCCTTCTTCCAAAGGTGATAAACTCACCTCTTTTCCCTGAAAACAATGAAAATCCATACAACCTCCATAGTTTTATTCTTTTTGTTTAAAGAGCAAGTTTTTTGGGGAAAAAAAAATTACTGCCTGAAGATGTGTATGTTACCTAGTGGGCTAGGGATGGTATCTTAGAGACTTTTTACAGAGATAAGCTATATCAATAATTCATCAACAGGAATTAAATCTCTGTTTAATTTACATGTAGGTCCATCAGGCTGGTCTGACTTGTGATTATATGGAGCTTCCTCACCATGTTAGCACTGAAGAGGAGATCGAAGGCCTCATACGATCCGTTAAAGTTCTACTAAAAGATATGCCTAAGCCCACACTTGTGACAGTAGCTCGGTAAGGCTATGTGGATACTTTTGCTTTAAAATGCTCAGACTATGCTTACACAGCTAAATAATCCTGTCAATAGAGCATTGGTTGGCACATCTTAAATTCTGTCTTAAAGTGGAAGCCTCACAGTGTAGTGAAAATGGGTATTAGAAAATGTTGATCAATAAGGCAGTGACAATATCTACACACCTAAGGGAAGGTGCTGTGCTGATGGCCATTTTTACTGAGCTTCAGAGTAACTAGCACAGATTTCAAAAGCAGTGAAAATATGATGACTTAGTGAGTTTCAGCACAGGCTATATAAAGCCTGTGATGAAGCCTTGTATGTGTTGAGATTGATAGCTGTCACTGGGGTTCGCACATCTCCACTATTTTTATTACTTGCACTAGTTAGAGCAAAGCTAGCTTGGACAACCCTGCATGCGCTGAAATCACACCTTCCTTACTCTCTTGCTCTAGAGTTTATTGTTCTACAGATAGGATTTCTGTTTTCAGTGAAAATTCTGACGGAAGTGCTTTTCATATAATAGGCTGAAAGGGATTTACATTCTAGAGAGCACTGGTGAGGTTTTGTATGGGGTAAAAGTTATGCTTCCAGTCTAAGGGTATTATTTGGGAGAACAGGATGGAGTTTGAGGCCAGGGACCCGGGAGAACCAAGGATCTGTCCTGGGAAAACTGAATTTGAAGACCACAGTGTATCTGTTGGCAAATTGTTGTAATTTAATCACTTAAAAAATACTAACTGTGCCCTTAAAGGCAACAATAGCAGAAGTTGTCATGAAATTATTTTTGTCAACAAGAAGTACTATGTCTAATACCATAAAAGAAGGCTGTGTTTTCTGTGCCAGCTGCAGGGTTATGATCCACTGTTGCAGAGAAAATACAGAGTAATTTATGTAGGTCTTGACAGATATAAAATCCAAGAAGCGTCAGCTCTGCTTTTTACTAGGGTCTGTTTGCAGTTCATTAATAGATACCATAAATAATGTTATATCCCAGCGTCAAGTTTTCCTACCTATTTTACTAGTAGCATTTACATTTTTCAATCTTAACTTTCCACCAGTCCTTTCATTAGGTCATTGCTTGAACTTTGCCAACATGTTCTGTGTCAGAGTCAGGAAGAGAGTAGAATTGGAAGGATGAACAGGTCACATTCCTAATCTGCTCCAGACTTTCTATTCAACTTCAGGCAAACTGTGACCATTGAAAGGAGTGAGGAGAAGCACAGCACTACACTTTGAAGGGATACTGGGAAGCAGAACTCACCACAGTTTGAAAGTAGCTTCAGCCTAGACACAGAGCATTACAAGAATACAAAATGGTGATGGTGGTAATACCTGTACTCATGCTTTTTTCAATTCCTTATTACAGATCAAGCTTGGATGACTATTGCCCTTCAGAACAGGTTGACATCATTCAAGAGAAGGTTCTCAATTTACTAGGTTCAGTGTATGGCACTCTGGATGTGCACTTAGATTACTCAAGCACCTCATCTTCTTTGTGACTTTTCTTCATGTATTGCCCTTTAATGCAGTGCATTAATTTAAATTGCATATTAGCTATGGTTGCAAGGGGGAAAATGCTGTTATTTCAGCAGGTGGCACTAGAACCCAAGCTGACCAAGAGCTAATTTTGAGTTGCATTGCTTTCTCCAAGTCAGCTGCATCTGAACTGTAACTTCTTTGGCTTCATTCAG
Source organism: Phaethon lepturus (assembly GCF_000687285.1). Classification (NCBI taxonomy): domain Eukaryota; kingdom Metazoa; phylum Chordata; class Aves; order Phaethontiformes; family Phaethontidae; genus Phaethon; species Phaethon lepturus. The sequence goes on from NW_010547189.1 coordinate 2,215, forward strand.
ATTAGTTCTGTGATTATTACTTTTGCTGTCTTGCTTCTTAAAATTGGTGCAAGAGAAACTATTTTTTGTTCATAAAATGTATTTTTTCACCTGATTTAAGTGTCTGTAAAAAAAATATATATATAACTTCTTAAAATAAATTTATTTCTTTTATGTAATTAAACTTTTTTTGATGGAGTTTGGTGAGTAACAGACATGTTCCTCAGTTGCACTGTACCTTTAAAAAAATTATCTCAATAATGCCATTAAGACATTATGTTTACATAGTGGTCTTTCTTAACTGCTATGCTTGAGGTGACCAGCCATCCCCCTGTCATTTCTCTAGGGCAGCTTATGGCTTTTTAAACGGAATATATTTATACTCCAATGCATTAACAGTGTCTGATTTTGCCTTCAAGTATTTCATTGGTGACTCAGATAATATCCCTAATGTACAGACATTAGCTTGGTGTTTTCATTTTTACATATTTTTAAGGATAAAAAGTATGTGTGCATGTGCATGCTTTTATCTGTTGAATTCTGTAAGGCATTGAATTGATGTTTTCTCCAGAAACAAAGATTTAACTTCATTGAAGTCATCAGCAAAACCTTCTGTACCAGGTTTTCACTCATTTCAGTATTGCTATTTGGAAAATAACTGTTTTAGAACCATTTAATTAGAGAGCAATCTGTTTAAAACTGCCACTTCCAGAGGAAAAAAAACCAACAGAGGATTTATTTGAGAATGAAACTGAGATGGGAAAGAGAAAATACCACCAGGAATATTGTTTCTTATTATGAATAAATTTTGCTTGTAATTTCTTCTGAAATAGTTAAGTTCATTTGTTAGCATTAGTATTTGCTCTACAGAGACTTTGTGCATTTTTACAGTTTTTTACTAGTACTGCTGTTGATATAAATTACTATATTATAGGTGATAAATATGTAATTATTTTAAAATATTTCTTCCAGTAGTATAAATTCCATGGCCATGGACCCATTTTCTTCATGCTTATGCATTCTGTCACAAAGACGGGGCTAGCCTTGGATCCAAGATCCTTAATACTTATATATTATAAACAGCCACACATTGTGTACAGAAACTAAGTGGACTCAGGTCACTGAGGTGCTTGGTTTTTTTAACATAAGAGAAGGTCTTCGCTGGACTTTGATGCGCCCTGGGACCTCCAGAGGCCTGTGTTGGAAGACCATGACTTAGGGGATGATAAACTCCCAGCTTACTCTGAACTTACACAAGACTTGCTGCTCCAGCTGGATGCACATTAGTCTATGGGGCCTGATGGGATTTATCCCAGGGTACTGAAAGAGCTGGTCGATGTTATCACAGGACCTCTCTCAACTATTTTTCAGTGGTCTTGGGAATCTGGAGAAGTCCCAGTCAACTGGAAGCTGGCAAATGTTGTCCCAGTTTTCAAGAAGAGAAAGAAGGAAGACCCTGGCAATTAAAGGCCTGTCAGTCTCACTTCAGTGCCTGGCAAAATTATGGAGAAAGTTATTCTGGGACTTACTGAAAAACACTTGAGAGACAATGCAGTCACTGGTCATAGCCAGCATGGGTTCATGAGGGGAGAGTTCTGCTTAATCAACTAAATTTACTTTTATGACAAGGTCACACATCTAGCTGACAAAGGGAAGGCAGTAGATGTGGGATTTTTTGGATTTGAGCTTTTGATCAAAGCTTTTGATACTGTCTCTCACAGTATCCTTCTGGACAAAATGTCCAGCATACAAGAAGACAAGTCCATAATATGGACTTGTATAATATGGGTGAGCAGTTGACTAATGGGTCAGTCTCAAAGAGTTATAGTAAATGGAGTTACATCGGGCTGGTGGCCAGTCACTGGTGGGGTTCCTCAGGGCTCAATTTTAGGGCCAGTGCTCTTTAACATGTTTATAAATGATCTGGATGTAGGAATCAAATGTAAGTTTGCTGTCGGTCCTAAACTAGGAGGAGCTGTGGATTCCCTCAAAGGTAGAGAGGCCTTACAGAGCGATCTGGATAGACTAGAGAGCTGGGCAATCACCAACCATATGAAATCTAAGAGGAACAAGTGCAGGATACTTCACGTGGGATGGGGTAATCTTGGTTATGCATACAAATTGGGGGACATGAGGCTGGAGAGCAGCGCTGGGAGCTGGAAATTTGGGTTGATGGCAAGTTGAATATGAGTCAACAGCATGCCTTGGCAGCCAAACTGTGTCTTGGGGTGCATCAAACACAGCACAGATAGCTGGTCGAGGGAGGTGATTGTCCCACTCTACACTGCGCTGGTGTGGCGCCACCTTGAGTGCTGTGTGCAGTTTTGGGTGCCTCAATGTAAGAAGGACATCAAACTATTAGAGTGTGTCCAGAGGAGGGCAACCAAGATGGTGAAAGGCCTTGAGGGCAAGACTTATGAGGAGTCTACCCTTTCTTATTTTCAAATCATTACCCCTTGAAATGGAATGAAGCTGCATCAGAGGAACTTCAGATTGGACATTAGGAGAAGATTCTTCACTGAGAGGGTGGTCAGTCACTGGAACAGGGTTCGCATGGAAGTGGTCGTGGCACCAAGCCTGTCAGCGTTCAAGGAGCGTCTGGACGATGCTCTGTAGTCATATGGTTTAGTTTTAGGTAGTCCTGTGAGGAGCAGGGAGTTGGGACTTTACGATCCTTATTGGTCCCTTCCAACTTGAGATATTCTGTGACTCTATGATTCTATGTGTCTGTGAAGTATGCAAAACCTTCCTTCCAAATGTTTCCTCAGTTTCTAACCTGTCCCAGGACAAGTAGCAAGATCAGGGTGAGGTATCTGTGGCACCCATCTACCCATGATGTTTCCTCACCTACAGGGTAGAGAGAGGGACAAATTTAGTCTCTGAAGCGGGTTCCTATTCTTTATGTAGAAAGATGGTCCATTTGGGAGTCAGAAATAAATCACTGCATAATAATAAGTAGAGTGGCAAGAACGTTTGCCTCTTTGGAGCAGTTTTTACCAACCACTGGCAGTTCAGTGCAACGGGGAGGAGTGTGGGGAGAAAAGTGCCCTTGCAGTAGTGTTAGAAATCCAAATTCAATTATACATGTTCAGAAAGGCTAACAAAAATCACAGATCTGCCTCCTATTTCCAGTAGCATACTTACCATTTTCTCACAAGTCACCTTCCTCAATGGCACCTTTACAGGTAAAAAGCTAGTTTTAAATGCAATACTAGGAAATAAAGGAAAAGATTACACCAATGTTACCAGTTTTCTCTTACAAACTTATGTTGTGTTGTGCACTAACATCAGCTAGTCTGGTTTTACTTCAGGACCACAGATTGTAACGTTGTCTCTTCAGTTCACAGCTTGCTTATTGAGGGGCACTGGGTCAGGCTGGTCCTTCTCAGGAAGAGCTGACAGGAGGAATCTGCTCTCGGGTCAAGAAGGGTTCTGCAACAGCTGGCACCTCCTTGTGATGGAGATGCTCTCCACTCTCCTTAGAGTCCAGGCGAGCACCAAAGTACACTTCTGGGGCATTTCTAAGCATATTGTACAGTCTGTAGCCCTCCCTTCTGCTGTCTTCAGGTCAGAAGTGTTAAGGAAGGCCAACAAAGCAAAATCAACAGTGTTTCTACAACATGACTTCCTTGTCTGAGATTGGATGCTCAAGTGAATTTGGCTGTACCAAAAAATTCTACCTGAAATTTCTGCCATTTGTGTCCTTCCTCCTACGTAGCCACTAGAAGGATGAAAGTTCATTGCTGATATGTTATAAAAAAATCTGCAGCTAGTCTGGCCTTTTCAGGGGTCGGATATTTTCCTTGCTGCAGAAACAGCTTCTTGCTGGAATGGAGTATATTCATTTCTTTCTGCAATCAGCGCTGCACTAATTTCCACTCTCAGAAGCACCTGTCAGTAGGACAAGATAATTCTTATACCTATGAAAATTACCCTTCTCTAATAAAATATGAGTGCAAAGTCTCTGGGTACCCTGAAATTCCTATTAGGAAATAGTGGACAAACAAATTCATTTTGGAGATGCTGTGATAAATTAATTGACAGGCAGCTGACGTGGGGAGAAAGGATTAATTCTTCATTTTTTCCCAAAGAGGACAGAGGCAAGGAAAACTCAGAGCTCATATCCAGTCTGGAAGTAGGCATCCAGGAAGGCAATCATCCAGAAAGAGGACAGAACTGGTAAGTGGGTGCTGCTGAGCACCTTACTGCCTGTATGTGTGGCTGAAAAGCCTTACTGTGATTCATTTGGAAAGGGATGAATTTATAAATCAGCATACACTCCTCTGACAGGTTCTCTATCCCAAATTAAAGGCTAGCTCAAGCTCCAGTTCACGTTCATAGTTCCTTGTGCCAACAGGTTACACCTAGTCTGTTTATACCACAGTTTCCCACAAATATGATATAATTTAATGTTTCCTTCACTTCCTTTATGGCTGTTTGTCTTTTATGTGGACTGCAACCAGCCACCTTCGGTTGAGGTTGCTTTTTGCTTATATGATTATGCAATAGCCAGCTTGCAGGGCTTCAGAGGAAAGACTGGAAAGCAAAGGCCTTCCCAAGAACCTGTCCGTCCATAGCATTGATGAAAAACTGCCTGATTCATCACCTGTTGGATTCAGACTAGGGTGGGTAAAACTGAATTTGAGTCTCAGGGCTTAACTTCTATTATAGCTTATGTTGGTGACTTTTAAATAACCTTTGTTGAGCCTGCCTCAATTTGCTTGTCATGAGATATCTGGCAACTACATAGCAAATGGGTTTTACAACATATAATTTACTTGTAAAGAGTAAGTTTTTTACTAAAAAAACATTTCTATCCAAACTTCATTCTGTCACACAACAGGAACTGTATCTACAGTGGGTTTCTTTGCCTGGCACAACGCAACATTTTCATCTTGCTTTCACTTACTGGCTACTTGTAGAAGGTCATACCTTTTTTTTATGGTATATATTATTATCATATAATATATATACTTTCCATATATATATTTTATTATGGTATATATTTATACATTTTTTACTTTCCCACTCCACCTTTCTCTGCAAGTCCCTCCAGATGGTCAACTCTTAATTTTTTGCCGAACTCCTTGTCATGGTTTAGCCCCAGCCAGAAACTAAGCATCACACAGCCGCTCACTCACTCCCGTCCCA
>NW_010547189.1:7356-11667 GCF_000687285.1 Phaethon lepturus
GAAGAGTAAAAGTGAGAAAACTCGTGGGGTGAGATAAAGACAGTTTAATAGGTAAAGCAAAAGCCACATACGCAAGCAGAACAAAGCAAGGAATTCATTCTCCACTTCCCATGGGCAGGCAGGGGTTCAGCCATCTCCAGGGAAGCAGGGCTGCATCATGTGTAATGGTTTCTTGGGAAGACAAATGCCATCACTCCAAATGTCCCTGCCTTCCTCCTTCTTCCCCAGCTTTATATGCTGGGGTATGCCATATGGTAGGGAATATCCCTCTGGCCAGCCTGGGTCAGCTGTCCTGGCTGTGTCCCCTTCCAGCTCCCCGGGCACCCCCAGCCTGCTCGCTGGCAGCCCAGCACGAGAAGCTGGGCTGTCCTTGACTGCTCAGCAACAACTCAAAACATCAGCACATCATCAACATTTTTTCATCCCAAATCCAAAACACAGCCTCACACCGGCTTCTGTGAAGAAAATTAACTCTATCGCAGGTGAAACCAGGACACTTCTGTAAGCTTGTTTTGCCACAGGTTGACACTTGAAGAACACATATAGGTGAGAAATTCCTCTGACCCACTTTAGTGTCAATGCATTAATGCAAAACACTTCACCAGTCAGGACCTTTGTCTGAACAAATGCAATGAGTACTCAAAGTTACAGCTTTCTTTACGGGTAATGTTTTCAGTGACCTACATCCAGTTGTGGTTTTTTCTGTTTCTTGCAAGAGGACATCGGTGCAATATAAGCTTTTACTTATCCCAATACCAATGGACACTTTTGCATTTACCATTTCACATATTTCATCCAGAAAAGAAAAAAATAAGGTACATTGTAAACAACTTCCTCAGGATAAAGGAAGAGGTTGTAATTAAATGAACTGGAACCATGCATTACTTAAGCAATACACTTAAGTAATACAGTTAAAGTATGTTATATCCTTGTGTTTTGAAAAATAAAATTATTAGAAACAAGCTTAAGCCATTTATTGTTTTGTACAGATATGCTATTAAAGAAATTTCATCAGAAGAGTGCTTTTAAACACGGCCATGATTATAATTAAGGCACCAGGATTATCATTAACTCAGTTTAAATAAAGAATACAGTAACTTTTTTTTTGCAAGGAATGAGCAGCTGCCAGTTTTAAGAGAAGAGCGGATTTGATTTTAAATAGCACCTGTAACAACAAAGTAAGTGACTAATATAGGTAATATAGGTATTCACTACTCCATCAACCTCTGAAATCTGAGAGCCTGTGCAAACCTGGGGCAGCATACTGAACAACTCCAGAAATCTCCAGCCTTTACTGCAGAATAAGTAGTAATAATTAAATTATTGATAAAATTGGTCATGCTCTGTTCTGTGTAAAGTCCCTTAACAGGGGTTTAGGATAACAGGGCAATGACTGGGCACTCTAACACAGTCACTAACATCTAAACTGCAACCCTCTTGAAATGACCTGGGAGATGTGCTGAGTCCCCTCGGTGCCCCAGCACGTTCAAAGTCACAGGGGGAAAAGCACAACCACCCTGGGCTTACACCAGTGCTTGGGGATGCTTGGCAATCTCTCATCGTGGCTGATATGTACCACCACACACTCAGGTCATCCCTGCCTCAGGCCCCTGGAAACATCAGCTACATTGGATTTCAGAGGTATCAAGATTTGTATCTTGCCAGAGAAGTCTACTGTCAGCGTAGATTTCCAGCTTCAGAAGCAAAGAGAGTCATGACTAACTCCTTGGTGGTCTACACCTCCCATGGAGGGGCAAAGATTAAAGATGTAAGGAATGCAAGTTGTGCTTACTGTCAGAAACTCACCTGAAAGGGAAATAAAGGGAACCCTTGTTTGCAGCTTGAGTGATAAGGTTTTTAATGTGACTTCTGCCTTGCTGTGTTTTGTGGAAGGTCTTTGCCAAGTGAATGGAATAGCTCGCCCCCAATTTGTTTATCACTGCAAAAACGGATTTCTGCATCTTCATCTGCTTTTGCTTTCTGAGATTTTACCATTACTCTTTTGCACTTACTTGACCTTAATCAAGACATTGCCAGGATGATGCTGGGAACAGAACTGAAAACATCCAGAAAGTTTTTATGTTAAGTAGTTCTCAAGATGTCTGCACATCAAGATGATTGTCTCCCTGGAAACATTAATCTTAGACCTAGTATTTGCTCTGAGACTTTCATACTGCTTTTACATGATCTTTTGAAGATGTAATGATATTCATTGTAATTAGATAACTGATTTGGATTAATTAGCCTGGAACAGCAGCTGCGTATTACAATGAAGTGTTAGTTTGAGAATGCTGTGTGGTTTCCCTTACAATTAGAATTTAAATTACTGTTTAAAATGACACTTTATTTCCATTTTTATTCTTAGATCCATCAGCACTGATTTTCTTCTATGTCAAGAAAGGAAATAAAACATTTTTCAGCACTGCGGTAAAAGATGCTTTTTTCTCTTCTCCAGACAGTGACACAGGAGACACTTAAGATGAGCCTGTTTGCAATACAAGCCTTTTTTTTTTTTTATAGTTTTAGGAAGGAAAGCCTTTTAAAACTGCATTTATCCACTACTGTTTTGAGAAACAGAATAGCTAGCCTTGCTTGAGTATGATATTTGTGTTTTAAAATGTAGTATTTGGTGCAGCCTTATGAACTGGAGACAGGCAATGATCGCATTTACATCTATGCACAGATGGAGGATTGGGTAACTCAGATGGAAAGCCACAGAGCCATCCAGAAATGAGCAATAATTTCTTGGACGCACAAACTTTATAACAAGTCTTGAAAAGGCAGAACTTTGTCTTCCTCTTTGACAGAGAATTAAAGTTTAACCAAATGGAGAATTCAAGTTCATAAGCAGAAGGTAACACTTGTGCTTTCTTTTGCTTTATGTAGATACAAAAAGCAAGAATGCTCTAGGAAATTTGCCTATTTCCTTCTGGCACAAATATGTTACATATGCTTAAAAAAATCAGAAGGAAGGGAGAAGACTTTCTAAAGAGGAGGACACTGTAGATCAGCTGACTCAAGCTACAGTAGCTGGGTATTAGTACTGAACCAGGACAAGCAATATGAATTCAAATTACTTAGTATTCAGTAGTAGTAAGGGAACCAAGTGGTATCTCTTGGCTAAAAATGTCACCTACTTCATCCATATTATCATCTTCATGTGCAAGAGGATACACTTTTAAAAGCCTGTTTCTTGAGGCTAGATGTTATTTTTATGGATGCACATATGCCCCTAGAAGCACCAAAGTGAAACTGAATTTTACAGTTTTCTGTTGTTTTCAAACAGCAGAAAAAAACCCAGCATATGAAGAAATTCCACTCAACCGTGGACTAAACACAGCCATCAGATTTCTGTCTGAAGAAAAAGAGGTCTATTAAAACCCTGGAAAGAATGGAATCCCAGTTCATGTAGGAGCTCATCACATCTAGTTAGCATTCACCTTTTACTTGAGGAAACCAAAGGCCCTAGAAGGATTCAAAAGTCACCCCATGGGTGAACAAACATTTAGGGCTCTGCTAGTTTAATTATACTGTAAAGGCAATGATTCTAATGAGAATTCCAAGTGATAGGTTTTGAATTAGCTATTATTAGTTAGAGGAGCGGTCTTAGGTTTGGAGTGAAGGATGTCCAGAAAGAAACTGAGCAGCCTGACCTCGGTACTGGGGAGGATTATGGAGAGGTTCATCTTGAATGGTGCTCACAGGGCACGTGCACGACAACCAAGGGATCAGGCCCAACCAGCACGGGTTCATGAAAGGCAGGTCCTGCTTGACCAACTTGATCTCCTTCCATGACCAGGTGACCTGCCTAGTGGATGAGGGGACGGCTGTGGATATTGTCTACTTGGACTTCAGTAAAGCCTTTGACACTCTCCCACAGCATTTTCCTAGAGAAACTGGTGGCTCGTGGCTTAGACAGCTGTACTCTTCGCTGGGTAAAATTTGGCTGGACAGCTGAGCCCAGAGAGTTGTGGTGAATGGAGTTAAATCCAGTCAATGGCTGGTCACAAGTGGTGTTCCCCAGGGCTCAGTTTTGTGGCTGGTCTTGTTCAATATCTTTATTGATGATCTGGATGAGGGGATCAAGTGCTCCCTCAGTAAGTTTGACACCAAGTTGGGTGGGAGTGTTGATCTGCTGGAGGGCAGGAAGGGTCTGCAGAGGGATCTGGACAGGCTGGATCGATGGGCTGAGGTCAACTGTATGAGGTTTAACAAGGCCATGTGCCGGGTCCTGCACTTGGGTCACAACAACCCCATGCAACGCTACAGGCTTGAAGAAAAGTGGCTGGAAAGCTGCCTGGTGGAAAAGGA
>NW_010547190.1:0-1873 GCF_000687285.1 Phaethon lepturus
AAAAAGTTTCCCCAGAAAGGGTAAGCGAAGGAAATGAACGGCGCTACCTGAAAGACACGCGGTCGATTCGTCTTCCTAACAGAAACAGCGCGGCAAGGCTGCGAGCGCGGACGAGGCGCTCGGGGCCAAGGAGGTGGCTAAAAAGCATCTCAGAGCTTATTAAAAAAGTGACGGAGAGCGAAGCCTACCCCCGAGACCGGGGGTGGGACAGCCTACCTCTGAGTCAGTTCTAATTTAGCTGGAGCTGGACGAGGGAAACCCGTTAATAGTGTCGGTTCAAACCGAAATAAGAGTATTTGGGTTTTGCTTTTCCAGCAACTGCATTTTCCCATTGAGGAACCACACGGGCAGGCAATTTTTGAACAATTTTACTTGTCTGCTTTTATAATAATACGTTAGAAACCTGCGATAATAATGGAAGGAAAGAGCACGAATATAAGTCTCCAAGTGTTGAACTCTACAAGATGCGTGTCCCTTTACTTCTTTTGACCGGTCAGTAAAAAAAAGGAGAAATATTTCTCCTTCCACATTGCTAATTGTCATCTTCCTTTCATCTCATCTCTCAGAGATGAATATTCATAAGGAAAAAAAAAAAAAAAGGAAATACATTCCTGGAATCCCACTGCAAGAGCAAATGCAACGCTGTCAGCAATTGGCAGGTTGCTCGTTTCTTCACACCGGGAAGAGGAAAATCACCGGGATCGCGTAATCGAGGTGGACACGTCGGGAGAGCACGTCTCCTTCCCCGCCACCTCCTCCCGTCCCCGCTCCCCCCAGCGTTTCCAGACAGTACTGGACACAAAAATGAAGGTTCATTCTGCCACCAATAGGCAGGCGCAGCGATGCTGAGCTTCGCTGGCTCCAATTTATGTTTGGTTTTTTTTTTTTTTTAAACCAACACACACTTCAGTTTAAAAAGGACACCGAAACCAGGTAACCTTCTGAAGTGACCCCCCCAAGGTAACGTTTCAGGCTGCGAAGTCTCCAAGTGCGCCTCTTCTCAAAAGCACTCGCCACGTTGACTGCTGCCAGCAGCCGACTGGCGCGTCCAACAGCCTTGGCCGGCCGAGCACTCGCGTGCAATTAGCAAATATTTGAGAATTATTTTGCTACGTTTGACATTTTTGACTGACTCCCAATTTTCATGACTATGTTAACAGCCCCTGGAATCCTCGTTGAACATCTAACCGCCTCAAGTATCTTCGTATGCCCCCAGCATCAAATCAGCGACTCACCGAATTTATTCCTCCTTCTCTTTCCAGAAATTTCCCTGCTCGGAGCACTAAAGCACTGAGAAACTGAAGACAGCAAATAAACCGTTTAAACATGCTCTTAAGTCTCACAAAAACTGTACAAATCCAGAGGGGATTTGAAACCTTTTTAATTTCCCCCCCTCCCCAAATCGGTAGCTACTAAAATACTCTGCTGCTTCAAAAGCCCCCGTTGCAGGGAACTAAGCTGCATTTCCAACATTTCCAATTATTTCCTTTTATTGCCACAAAAAGTTTTTTTGGGGGTCAAATTAAAATGTCTACCTTTCCATACGCACAGCTGTTCCGATACAGCAAGCGTTTCTACTTATCGCTTCCGTACCGACACGAGCTCCCCTGTTCCAGGGGAAAAAAGCGGAATTCTGCCATAACTTAAAACGCTGACCGTACCAGTCTGTGCCCAGCAGAGCCCAAGGCATCCCCATTTTTCCCTGTAATTTCCCCCATTCTTCCCTCCGGCAGCTGCCAAAGACGCCCAGCGCCCGCATCTGCTCCCCCGGCAGACAGGCTGGGGCGCGACGCCGGGGTGAAGAGCCGCGGCCGGGAGGGAGCACCCTCCTGCGACGCAGCGAGGGGTCAGCCCTGGCAGGGGCTGCTGCGTC
>NW_010547191.1:0-14473 GCF_000687285.1 Phaethon lepturus
TATATATATATCACCCAGCTCTTCCTGAGCTCCTTCCCAGACTACCATAACCACCGTTTATCCACGCCAGCATGAACACAGCTACAACATTTGCTCCAGTGCAAAAAGAATCAGGGGACTCTTCCCCACTTCTTTTCAAACTCAAGTCAACATGATGTATTTTGCTTGAGGCATGAGTATACCTCTGGTTCTTCTCCCACAACATCCGCTCCTTCCCCTTAGTAACAAGCCTCTAAACAAGTTCTGCCTCATTGCCCATTTCTGACCTTCTCTTTCAATTTTTAATTCACTCATGTGCCATCTCTCTCCCAATCCTCCTGTTTTCCTGGAGTTCACTGAAGGCTTGAGTCCATCACCTCTTCTGCTCTACCCGCACTGGCTATTCTTCTCTTTGCCGGCTTACTGTCTAGTGGTGTTCGCTCTTCCCTCATGCTGTAACCTCAGCAAGCCTACATTAGTGTTCTTTGCACTTTGAAATCTGTCTCTCTGAGCACCAACAGCTCCTCTCTACCTCCATCACACCCTCAAGAATCATTGCCTTTGGTTCCCTTTCCTCTAAGAGCTGCGTGGAGCAATGCCTCGGATGCTATTAATAATTTGCATCAAGGATCACGTATCAATTTAGAGTGTGTATATATACTCTGTGGTTCTTGTAATTGATCGTTAATATTACCATAGGTGGTGGTCCCTCCTGTGCTACTGCAGTTCCATTGCTCCTCACATTAACAAAAAGAAAAAAAAAAAAGGCACAAGAACTATAAATAGACCTATGCTCTTTTCATTGTTTCAGTTAATTCTAACAGCTAGGTTTCTCATATTTTCGGTATTAAATAGTAACAAAAACAGGTACAATGCATCCATCACGTACAATGCATGCGACTCACAACCCTAGCTTACACATTCTTTACAAAGAAAAAGTGTTACTGTACATCTTTTAAAGGGAGGGGAAAAAGCAATTTATATTCTCATGATCTTTTTTGACTTAATTTTCAAGTCACCCCTGAGAGTTCTTCTTACAGCTTTCCAAATTACACTGTTGGAAAGTAAAAACCAGGAAGTGTCATCTTCTGCAAGTTGAGGTCTAATTACTCCAAATTCCTTTTTGAGCTACATCCAACAAATCACTTTGAATATTTGCTTAACTAAGTGTGTGCATAGCCCCAGTGCAGTAAGCACAGCTCTTCTCATGCTTAGCCTTAAGCATCTCTCAGATTTCACAGAGAACCTGACCAAAACTGGGGCTGTTTTTTTAATCTATTTGCTGGCAAAAAAAACCCACCGAACCAACACTTCTCCATACAAATTCAGCCTCACTTTAACAAATTATTGGGTGACTTTTCTAATAGCCAGCAAACAGAAAAATGCAAATAATTTCAAAATACAGCTTCTTGTGTAGATTATTTCTTTCAAAGCAAGTTTTCAAGTTTGCCCAGTGCAATAGTACATAGGTCCAGCCTGAAATAGTGACACAAGTCAACAGGACTGTGTTTATAGTCACAGGTCCATTCCCCTGACCTTCAACCACCAGCACATTCATACGTTCTCGTGGCTCTTTCTGTGCATTCCCTTCCCATCCACGTTTATTTTCAAAACATACTGCCTTCAGTTTCTTCATAGCTTCTATTCCACTCTAGAATTTTTTTATTCTCTCATACATCATATTTCCTCTTCTCGTATCAATCTTTTCCTTGCTACCAGCTCACAAAAAGCCGTGACCTTTCCACACCAAGGGTGCCCTGCATTTCGGCCCTTCCACGGCCGCTCCCTGGAGACGATGCACTAGGAGGGAGCAGCCGGCACAGAATTGAAAGCATCAGTTATGCGGAGACCCTGGGAAGCAGGTTAGGACCCCCAAAGATTATGGAATTATGTAGTTTAAACTCTTCACCTCCCAAATCCTCAGTCACGAAAGCCACAATCCCCGCCTGTCAATTAGCTTGATATTTGTAGGCTCAAGCTTTCGTGTTCCCACCAGACGCTTTGGCAAGACCCAGCGGCCCACAAATACGCACCCTCTGACAAAAGAGCGCACCAGGGAGACGGGTCAGGACACATCCAGCCATGCTTCAACGAAAGCCACCTCACATCTAACAAAAAGTGAGAACTCTGACAGTCAAAATAGCAAAAAAGGCATTTTCTTCAAACCCAACAGCTCGCCCAAAGGCACCGGGGAAGGACCATCACAAGACGGCGGGAAACACAAGGGACGGGGATGAAATAGGCTGTACAAGGAAGCGCAGGCGTACCCGTGGAGGCCTAGGAAGGAGAAATATCAACACTGACATCTGCCGATAGTTTAGAAGGCTCAAGGCAACAAGTCAGATGCGCAGGTCCCAGGTAGCAGACCCATAGCTCAGTGGCCAACGCAAGCACCGGAACAGCACAGGCACAAAGGCACGTGCACGTGGATTTTCACAAGCAGTGCTTTTGTTAGACAAGGGCCAGAGATGCTGCGGCAGCTGAAGACAGCAAGGTAACACAGTCAATGTTACATGAAGGGCGACAAATCACTACACCGAACAATTTTTTTTTTTCTGGTTTAAACAAGCTGCTCTCAGACCCTTCTTCAGCTCATCGGCACCTGAAGCAGCAGAGAATGCTCATCTCAAAGGTATTTCCTCCAGCCATCAGCTCGGAAGGATCTGAAACATTAACTTGTTTGTATCAGAAAAGGACAAAGGAGGAGACAATGCTGGAAGCAACGAAGGAGTGGGAAGAGCAACCAGACAAGCTGCAAATCAATGCTATTTGCGGGAGCAGTGCCAGCGGATGAATGCAGTACACCATGTACTCTTGAAAGTTGTCCTAACAACCACCTTCTGCAATATTTTGTGTGCCAAGTTAACCCCGTGACTGAGGACATCCAGCACTTCTGCTGTGCAGAAAGAAGAATCCAAACCTCTCCTTTTTTATATATATGAATTACATACATATATATACGCTCATACATGTAAGTCTTGCTTTGGATATCTAGATGTGCATGTGTAAGTCTATATATAAAATATATGTAAAAATTACGTAAGACTGAGCTTGCTACCTTTTGTAATTAAGGCAGAGGTTTTGTAATTAAGGCTACAGGTTCTCCCAAAAGGACTGAGCCTGCATTTTGTAGCAGTGCAATGACAGTCCTCGTGCAGCAGTGAACATCGTTAACGGACAGAAAAGGGAAAGATTATAGCTGGGAGGGAGCTGGTAACAGTCCTACCTAGTGTATTTGAGTTTCACTCCTTACATACACATGGCTACAGAAAAGACGGGAAGTTGCAGGCACCTTTTGTTCTCCTAATCCAACATTACGGTCAAAACACCACCAAAAAACATACCAAAAGCTATCAATCACACACACAAAACACCCAACAAATCCATCAAATTTATCCAGGTTGTTTGAAGAGTATCTGCGAGTGCAAGACCACTTACAGGCATGCAAGATGCTCCTCTTCTGATGAAATTATACCTGAACTTCAACAGTGGAAGAAGAGAGAACAGAACACGATGACCTGCTCAAATACTTTCCAACAAGGGAGAGATCTGATTGCCTCTGACTCAGCTTCACACCAGAAGAATACCAAACCTGGCTGGGACTTCAGCAGTATACTTTCCCCATCCTTTGCTGCTGACTCTTCTCCCATGAGAACTTTCTTTCACCTCTGCTGGATTCTGCTTCCCACTACCTGCTGGCCTCCAAGCATTTTCATGATGGATCACGTCTCTCTCACTTACTTGAAGACTCTTACTTAGTGATGCTTCCCAAAAAGAAAAGTTCTAATCAAGAAAAAAAAAAAAAAACCTCCTTTGCTAAAAACTTATTTGTGCATTTTGCAAAGGGTAAAGGGGATGTTAACTCTTGCCATTCCCAAGCCAGCCTAGCTTGACGCAGCAGTTCTCAAAACGGAAGGGAGAAAGGAGCAGAAGGCAAGGGAAGTACAAGACTGTCCTGAAGGCAGATCAGAACTTGTATCATGAGTTAGTTGATAGCTGGACACTAGCAATGCTATTATCACACACGAGTTCAGCTGGAAGCAGGAAGGGAGACACAAAATAGCTTAAGGAATGACAGTTTGATGTATTAAATCACCAATCTGAAACCCAGCAGGTCACAACTTCTATCACTATCTGTCTTCAAAGATCCTAATAGTCTCTAAAAAGAATTTGGCTAAGGAGATAAATCTCTCTGCAGTTTTATCTGTGTCAGTTATAAAGCCTGACTTACCCACATAACATTAATGCCAGATAATTTAACACCAGTTCCTATCAAAATTGTGCCTGTGGTTTTCCCAGCCAGTGATGAGACGACTAAACTGTACCACAACAATTTTTGGTAATGAACGGTCTCTTACCTTCATCAGCTGTTAGAACTTGAGGCAAATAAGGATACAAGGTAAATTCGTGTGGATAAAAGAATAAAATGTTGTAGAGAAAAGAGTCAGAAAAAATAGACAGTACTCAGCAGCTCACACTTGTAAGTGAAGATGCTCGCAGGAAACTGAGGTTCAGATGGCTCAGAATAGTGATTTCAGTTCAGCCAAGATGGGTTTGGAAATCAAGACATCAAGCTTCTAATTCCAGTCTGACACTAATTCAGCTGTGCAAATGTGAACTCATTTCTCAAAGCTTCCTTTGTCTCACTTTGCTGCTAGTAAATACTGGGTTTTTTTGTTGTGTGGTTTGTGTTTTGGTCTGATTTTTGTTTGTTTGTGGTTTTGGTTTTGTTTTTTTTAAATACAATTTCACACCTAAGATGCTGCGAGGCAAATAATTTTCAGTAACGTATTAAGACAGACGGTGAAAAAGATGGAAAGAGAACAACTCCTTTCAGAACCATGTCCTCCAGCTCTGTTCTTGGACCTCATCCGCCTCCAATTTCCACAGATACGGGCTGTGCAGAGTGCCGGAGGTGCCACTAACCTGAATTAACCTGAAATCTGTTTTTTTGGTGACTTAAAAGCTTTAGAAACAAGAAGCATTCGCAGTCTGAAAAAATTACATGCAACTAATAGGCAAAAAACATCCACACACTTAAACGACAAAGTAAATCAGCCTTAAGAGAGCAGAATTTGCCTGGTTTTAGTGCGGTTGTCAGGAGTACAGTGATACTCAGCTGGCTTTGGTAGAGTCAAAAGACAGTGGTGTGTGGTAACATTAATACTGATAAAGAATAAAAGCTGAAAAGTGTAATCCTGATACTGGTGTGTTTCCTTTGGGGATTACTCAGCAATTAAAGATTTCTAACAGTGTTAACATTTCAAAAGGACAATGCTCCAAATCCCTAAGGAAATCATAAGCCATTTATAGATTCTTCTCGGTTTTCAACTTTCTAGAAAGAAAAAAAGCCATGCACACTTAACTCTACTAACCAGATGAACAGCTTAATATCTAAAAAGATTTAAGAGCGCCATTATTTCTAGAACGTAAAGTGTGATTTTTTTCCACAGCAGAACTGGTATGCTGCAGCACTGGCAGATGAGGATTCTGTTTCTGTAATTTATCACTCAAGCTGCCCTGCATTAAAAGGAAGTGTTAGTGCACAAATGCCTTTCTGCACTAGTTTTGCTATTTTGCTACCCAAAATTATACCAACTGGGTATAATCCTGCTAATAAGAAGGGGCATTCCAGTTGTTAAAAAGAAGCAGAAAGGGTCTTGAATTAACCAAAACATTGCTGCAACTTTCCCACTCAGTGGGGCATTTTTGAAAGCTGACTGGTTTGCTGGTAAGACACTACAGACAACAGTTTTAGGAGGCAGGTGGCTATCAATAAGCTATAAACTACGTAAGAGCCCAGCTTTTAAAAATATTCTAAGTTCCACAGCTGTTACTGAGGCTGCTAAGAACTGCTGGGTATTTAGTCATCTTACCAACACTGCAGCCATTCTTCAAGAACCCAGTTAAGACCAAGTGTTGACTTGCATAAAAAGCTAATTGCACAGAAGGTTCTATCAGGTCTGGATATTGGAAGGGACCAGGCAGTATACAAATAACTTCTATTCAGCAGGAGATTATTCTGCAAGATAGCTCTGTTGGGTTTTTTCCCCCCCTTTTCCTCACCCACTAGTACCCCAGCAATGCAAAAAGCAAAGAACACCCATTTCAGCAGATGCTTGGAGTTGTGATCCTGTAACCATCTGGGACAACACATTTTGCCGGTTGTAAAAAAGTACTGAATAACTGCCCCAGTCTCATCAGCAGTGCTAGGGGCAACTCTAAATGTCAAAGCCTGGGCCAGATTGCATGATACCAATAGGCATAACAAATAAACAAATGAAAAGGAATCCTTTTTCTCAGACAGCAATGTGTTAATGAGATAAAGATAACAAGAGTAAAAACTACAACTTGCAGCAGTTAACCAAGATCAGAACTAAAGCAGCTACACCAGGAACAAAAAAAAAAAAAAAAAAAAAAACCAGAAAGACTAATATAAGTATTTTAAACAACTTAAGTGAAGAGAAGCCCTTTCACTCAACACACAGTCGGCTTTTCTGATTTCCTCTGGGGTCACCTGGGTATGGTAGAAGTGACACTGGAAGAGTTAGCTTGCATTCACCCTTTAGCTCACTTCATGGTTTAACAAAATTAACATTTCAGCATTGTTCCACAAGTGCACCTGTAGCAAACAGCATCAACAAATTAAGATTCCCCTCAAAATGGGTCAAATCACAGTCTCTAGACAACAGGACTTCTGTTAACTGTATTTCAAGTGGTCAACAGTATTTCAAATGGGAGGGATTTATCTAACAGATTGATCATTGTCCTTTAAAAACTACCTGGAAAGCCTTCAATCAAGTTTTGACTTGATTTGACCAGATACAGCAACTGCAGTTGCCCATTGATAGGGTCAGCAGCAGCTGGCAGCACCCCTCCAAAAAGGCTCCCAGGGCGTGGGGGTCATTTTCCCTTGACATAACTATGCTCATCAGCTCTTCCAACTAAAAACAAAGGGAAGGCAAATGTTAAGTTTTTAATCTATTCTTCTCCCTCAAATTGACAGACCTCAGAAACAGATGCCATTGAGTCAGTATAAGGAACAAACAAGTTTGAGCCACAAGTTTAGCCTTGGGAGCACATGCACATGCTTCAAAATTAACATCTTGTCTGAAATCCTTCATTTTTCAGTGCTTTTCTTCTGAAAGCTGAAATGGCAGATACTCATCTTGTATGCATATGACACACAGCATTTTTGAAGTTCTGAGATAAAGGCAATAAACAAAAATACAGCGACTAGAAGACCTTTGTATTTAGTTAGCGCTCACAGTTCAGAATGACATGGGTGTCTTGGAGGGGTTTCAGGGAGGAACATGCCATCAGTTGACCAAAATACCAATTACCAATTACCAATACCAACTACTAATTTCATTCCCTGCAAGCACCTAGAACCCTCCAATTCCTTTACTTTCAGGGAAGAAAACCAACCCTACAGCAGGCTTTTAAGGGTTTATAACAGATCCTGCAGAAGGGGATAAACAAATCTTTTTAAAATGAAAAATATCATTCTACTAATGCCCTCTGCAAAGAATGGCTACATTAATCTTGGCAATCCTTACAAATCCTCCCCCATGTTTTCAAAAGCCAGAGCATTGAGATTCGTTCAACAAATGGCAGCATGAGTCAAGAGGCCTGGAAGCTGTGGGTAGGAAGGAGTAGATGACGTCCACGGAGTCACAAAAGTCTTCAAATTATTCATGTCATAACATGGATCCAGAGAAGTGACTTATGGTTTAGACATAAACTATACGGGAATTTCTGTATCCGTGCCTAGGGACTCACCAGCAAACACGGCACTGTTACAGCAAACACATCCCAGTCCATCCGCTGAATCAACCTCAGGTAAACGGTTGAGCCAGCACGAGACGTTATGCCAAAACTGGGACTAGTGCTCATAGAGGAGGTAAGAGTTTACGCCGTATGCTCCACTGTCATTCAAAACTGCTTTCAGAAAGTAGAACAGCTCTGTTGTTTTAACCTGGGAGCTCTGCAAAACTCCAGAAGCTTGACAGGGGAGCTCCAGATCACTGCTGGTGAAAGAAACCAGGAAAACGAGCAGGAAAATGCTTGTACACGTCAAAACTGACAAACCCTTATTAACACACACCTCATAGCAACATGATTAGTCACAAAAGATCTCAGCTTTTGATCCTGTTAAACCATGTCATTTTACCTTTAATGAGCTATCCCAAAGAGGTAGCCCAAAAAAGAAAAACAAAGAAAGAAAATTTGAGTGTGCCTAGCAGCGAGAATAGACCTGCTTCTCCAAATACAGTCCCAAGCCAACAAGAATCCTCAGCCAGAAGTAGCACTGGTCTTGGGAAGACAACCTAAAACATTGTCCATGTATAAATCAATGAATATGGTGCAGTCACCAGTCCAGACCACCTTTGTCTTCTGCTGGGAGTATCACCTCTTACAGGCTATTGCAGACACTTCTGAATGATAAACAATTTATTTTAAAGTTACTGGACAAGTGATAGTGAGCTGTGAACGCGCATTGAAAAGGCCCAAAGACTTCATCCTCCTTACAAGGAAACTTTTTACTTCTCTCAAGAAAAACAACTCAGATGTTAGGTCAGTTCTCAGTCTCACCCAGTACACCAGACCTCTGCCACAAACACTTTACAATACAGACACCAGTCTGTGACCCACCTGCCATCAGGGACAACTAGGTCTCACGTGCCGATGTTGCACTCCTGCCCCAGCTAGAGCGACAGAGTCCTCCATCACAGACATTGCCAGCGATAAAACCTCTTATACCGGTGGGTAACACTCAACTACTGGATCATGCCACTTTCAAAAATACCACCTTTTGCAGTCAGCACAACCTTGAGCAGCTCTCTAAAGGAAACCAGCCTTGTACTCCTCCTTCCTCTTCCTCTCGATCTCTATGAACAAGAATTTCTTCCCATACTGCTAATAGCAACTCTCATGTTTGCTTTATTCGGAGGTATGCTAATTCTGGCTATAAACAGATACACATTAAATTTTCAGTTTTCAGCTCAGAAAGCAGAAGAGGGTAGGAATAACAGTCTCAGAACTTCAGACACCTTCAAATTTTAAATATAAAACTCTAACAAGCCATGAATATTTTATGATGTAGGACTCCCATTTCAGTTGGTTCAACTAGGTCTGAGAAACAAAAAATGAACACGGGAGAGAAATTAAACATGGGTAAATACTACAATTTTGAAAACAAAAGTTGCTTTAATACCTTTTAATAACTGCACGTGCCCCGACCAACATGATGCAGCTTTGAAGTCAGCTCTGCTAACTCGGAGGGCGTTGGACTAGACACTTCCAGGGGCCCCAGCCAAACTCAATCTTCCTATGATACTAAATTTATTCAAATCACTATTTAATGCACATTCCTGCAACTCTTCCTGCACCATTCTAGCAGGCTGCTCTCCTCTCAATGTGAAAGTAAGTAACCCATATCACAAAAGAGCACTGTGCAGGGCTTTTTGATTTGGTCGTCTTTTTTAAATCTTTCTTCTTAAACCAAGTCTAATAATCCCATTCATGTACTATTATATAAAGTCTCCAGGTAGAAGGGATTTTCCATCTTTTCAACTTGCAAAAGCCCTTAAGTAAGATTAACAATTGATCAGAGCAAGGTTTTATTTTTTCAGTGTGGAGTCAACACCAATTTCTCAGCCAAACAATTCATTTGTTGAAACGGGCTCTTACCACTCCAATTAAGTCTCCTCGTCCATATTCACCCGTCAGGTGCTTTTTTCCATCATCCATCCGTATGACTGAGCGAAGTCGACCATTCAACACAATGTACGTGCAGTCTGACTTGTCACCCTGCCTGTAGAAAGAACAATCAATAACGAGGATTAGTGAAGCATCTTTGCTCAGCAAATGCATCTAGAACCTTTTAATAAGTTGATCATCTTTCCCCACCTGGCTTAGAGGACACAGGAAAATGTTTAACCAACAGCTAACCGTAAAAAGCAAACAAGAAACTGAACAGGCATCTGTTAAAAGGTGACTTGGAATGTTTAACATTTAAATGTACAGGCTTTGCACAACTGGTTAATGTTAGGTCTGAAAGAAGATGAGCAGAATGCAAGTGGTCTCTAGGGCAGACAATGGGCTCGTTACTGGTTACAGCAGGAGCTTGTTGTCATTGCAAGGTCAATATGGATGCATACAGAAATTCTGCAGGTCAAACAGAAAAACCCCTGAGTGGCTCAGGGTTTGGATTCCTTTCAGTGCACACATC
Source organism: Phaethon lepturus (assembly GCF_000687285.1). Lineage (NCBI taxonomy): Eukaryota > Metazoa > Chordata > Aves > Phaethontiformes > Phaethontidae > Phaethon > Phaethon lepturus. The sequence continues at coordinate 10,214 of NW_010547191.1, forward strand.
TTAGTCTATCAGTAAGGTTTTGCTATATCAAGTTTGCATGATTAAGAGAGCTGTTTGGCACGCAGATTTCCAGCATAGTACACAGTACACAGAGGAAATGCCATGCTTCTGGTAATGGAGTTAAAACTAACTCCGAAGGAATTCCGAAAGATTTTAACAAGATATTGACAGCTATGACTGCTTCGATGCACAAAGCAACCCAAAACTTCCATTAGCATTAGTGCTGCAGGTATAGTTATAAAAATTAAAATGACAATTATATAGAACATGTACTAAATTAGACCTTTATTCTCCTACCACTGCAGCAACCATATAATGGCTCAAATGTATCCTAGGTTTCCCAAAGATAACTTTTGCCCCTTAAACATAAAGTGCAGTGACTATTTTCAACCTACTATTGAATAAACCTACCCAAATTACCTTTGGGTTTTGTTTTGTTGTACAACTGTGTCTTCATCAATTATGTCACTTTAAAAGCTTGCCAAAACAACGTAAAGGATAAGGAATAATATGAAAGAGTTTTAATAACACCTGGAGACAAGACACTGAAGCAATGTTTGAGGGAGGGGATTCTGCCCCTCTGCCCCGCTCTGGGTGTGCGTCCAGCTGCGTGCTGCGTCCAGCTCTGGAGCCCTCGGCACAGGAGAGACATGGACCTGTTGGAGCAGGGCCAGAGGAGGCTGCAGTGCTGTGTCCAGCTCTGGAGCCCTCGGCACAGGAGAGACATGGACCTGTTGGAGCGGGGCCAGAGGAGGCCCCAGCAATGCTCCGAGGGCTGGAACAGCTCTGCTGGGAGGACAGGCTGGGAGAGCTGGCGGGGCTCAGCCTGGAGCAGAGAAGGCTCTGGGGAGACCTTCCTGCAGCTGCCAGGACTTAAAGGGGCTTAGAAGAAAAATGGGGACAGACTTTTTAGCAGGGCCTGTAGTGATAGGACACGGGGTAACGGTTTTAAAGTAAATGAGGGCAGATTTAAGACTAGACGTAAGGAAGACATTTTTTACAACGAGGGTGGTGAAGCCGTCGTCCAGGTTGCCCAGAGAGGTGGCAGATGCCCCATCCCTGGAAACATTCCAGGTCAGGTTGGACGGGGCTCTGAGCAACCTGGTTGAGTTGCAGATGTCCCTGTTCACTGCAGGGGGGTTGGACTAGATGGCCTTGAAAGGTCCTTCCCACTCAAAGATTCTATGATGGTGATGGGTACTGCAGAAAGAAAATAATCACAAAATAGGCAAACAGATAAACCTAATGGAATCGTTGATGAATTTTAGTCCAATGAGTTTCTGATTCTATATATCACCAAGGGAGCACAGCTCCCTTAACTATGAAAACTTAAATATTCAACAGACAACATACAATTTTGTCCACATCTCACCTGTAAACAGCTCGTCCAGCCTCAACCTCCATCCAATCCAGGGCAAAGTCAATTTGCCTAACAAACGGGGACATTCTCTTCACAACAGTGTGGGCCACACCAAGAACTACGCTTGGCTGCTCCCGCATTATCCTAGGGAAAAAAAAAAAGGTATTACTCAAGCACTTCCCCAAAATAGGAATAGATACACACAGGCACAACATCCCAATGCAGCTGTTGCCAACGCAACTGGGCAGTTATACAGCCACTAATTCAGAAGTTAGTACATACACATATACAGACTCCACCATCACCACAACACGCTACACCAGTGATAATTTGACAAAGTAGCCTTCCAAACGACCCCAAATTAAACATCACTCAAAGTTGACATTGTCCTAGTGGCAGTCAGATGATGCTAGTAAGATGCTAGCTAGTCCTGCTGTCTGGCTCAATTCCCTTCTTTAAGTGAGCAGCGGGATGGATGGGAGCCATGCCAGCTCCTGCTTATGAGCCACCCTTCACCCAGGTCTCTTATGACTCTGGGAAATGTTCATACTGTCCAAAAGATTATCCCTTCCTGCCATTGTGCACCTCTCAGTCTCTCACACGTGCACATGTGCTCAGTTTCCCCTAGATTTTCCATCAGGTTAGAACTTTACTACATGTGAAGTCTGATGCTCTTGAAAATAAGAGACCTGCTCTGCATTTCAAGTGTTGCCTTTTTCCTCTGGCAAAGACCACAAAGAACTGAAACATCTTCTAATAAAGCTTCTGATCTTCACACAATCTTTTGACTGATGCTTAAAACTCTCCAGTAATAAAAGATACCGTGTAATTCAATACTTGTCTCAAACTGAAAAATTTTTGAGAAGGTTCTGCCAGGGATAACTGCAAACTCGACACTGACTGCAAGGCCCGAGGGAAATCGCTCTCACAGACACCTGGTAACTGCTCATGAACGTCTTATTTCTCATTCTTTTTAGACTAAAGATCACTGCATCCTGTCACTTTGTGAGTAAGCACTCAAATTCTTACTGAAGCACTACTCCACAGGAGTGGACTGGTCACGCACATCTCTAGATGATGTACCTGTTAGGACATCTTATCTTTTCTGTTCCTGTGCAGCATCAAGAGCAGTTGATGGCAGACTACTGAAAAACAGTTATTTCACAAGAGGCAGCACAATTCAGAAAGGAGGTGGTACGTGTATGCAGACCCGGTATGTGAAGTGCACACAGATAAAGATGAGGAAGAAAATGATAAATGCGTAGTATGTTTTCTGCATCAATGTTCCCTTTACAATGAAGACACCAGACTGCCGTAAGACAATCTACTTAGGAGATCCCGTGTACGTGAGAACTCTCACTAAACACAAATCACGTGAGCTTCGTATCTAACCTCGCACCCCAAAAAAATGGAAAGGAGGAGAGAAGGGCATGGAAGGAGCACTGTCAGTCATTGTTCCCTAACTGAAACATGGTTCCTTGTGGACCATTGTAACCCATCAGAAATCAGAGAAAGCCTGAGTAGAGATCCATAATCCTAGAATGTGATGTCAAAAGCAAACTCACCAGGAGCTCCTTACAGCCTGGGTGAAGCACAGAAACTGCCCTAAAGTTTCTAAAACATCAGATCTTAGATTTGATAAAAAAACATGAGATTCATTCATTTAGAGCTGCAGCAAAAGACCCAGAGCTGACAGTGACTATGGGGCAAGTGCAGCCCACAGGATATTGTAGGAAGCTTTTGTGTTTATCTTGCATGACTATTCTGCTCTCCTTACCCAATGCCTCAAATTACTTCTTTTTGCAATAATGAAGCTTATCATTTCTTCAGCCGAAATCCCTGAATTTGAAACGGAAGAGATTCGTAGGCGTATATCCCTATTCCATATTGAGCTCATCGCACTCGTACCCCTGCACTCATATGTGCTACTAGGTGAACTGAACTGAACACCAACTCTTACATTTAGCACTGTTTAGAATCCAGCCCTCAAAACAGGATTACAAAAACACAGGACAGCTTTCCTCTCCTGCCCCTTTTCTCTTGCCCTGAGGTTTCCATGCCCCACCATCTCTGACCCAAGATGCCCACAGACCACCTTGGCTTCAATAAGCTATTATGGCACACGAAAACAACACATTATCGTACAGAAACTTTACCACACTGATCTAACTTGGAGCAAAGGACAAAGGAGCTGGAAGAGGCACCCCAAAATAAGCACTAATTAACAGAAAACCCTAATCCCTCAACACACAAAAAATACCCAGCCCTATCCCCCTCCTCAGCTGATCTAAAAGTTAAATAAACCCACTGAAAACTCCTGAATGGTTTAGCTTATTGTTTTTACTCTACTTGCTTATGTAGCCCTCAAAGTCTCCTCCCACACAGGCTGTCTGCTGTGATCAATAAAAGCCATTTACTCCTTTTCCTCCCTCAAGATATGCATCTTAATACTTAATGCATTCAAAATGCAAACTACTAATAGGCTGCTTTTACTTCCATCTGGAGCTCTCTGTTATTTCACTCAGTGCTATACAGCTTCCAAGCTTCCAGAAGAGTATTAGCATGGAAGGTAAAAGCTCACCCTTATGCACAAGAAGAGAAAAGCAGGGGTTTTTTCCACATTATCAGCCAGGTTTCCTTCCTTTCACCTGGGCATTTTCATCTTTGCTCTTCTGCTTTGCACATGCCTGACACTGGGGAACTTAAAACCAAAGCTCTGTACTACGGAAACCTGTTTTTTGAAGGAACCCTCAGGATTCTTTATTAGAAAGCTCACCAAATATAGCGATGAAAGGGCTAAACTCGTGTCTGTGAAAACCTGGGACTTATGCAGATATTCTTGTGGATGTGGATGCAATTTGATACTCAGCTTGGCTGGCAACAAAAAATAAAAATCAAAG
>NW_010547192.1:0-14046 GCF_000687285.1 Phaethon lepturus
ACTGGGCTGTAGAGGGACCCCTCGGGTGCAGAATTTGAGGCCGGGGACACCGTATTTCTGCTTCGCCTGGAAGACACCCGCAAGCTGAGGGGCCCTGCTTTGCAGCGTCTGCCGTGCTGAAGCCGCAGAGCTGCGCAGTTAACTCTCGTCTGGGTCACGGCCCTGAGCTGTGGGAGCAGGGGCAGCCTCTAGGCTGTGCTTTGACGTACGGTATCGGTGCGTCTAGCAACTCGCAGCTCGTTGGGTGGCACTGTGAAGTAAATGTGAGTCTAACGGCGTCCAACAGATGCGAACCTGCCGGTTCACTAGGAAGTGGTGTTGCGCAGGTATTAACAGTTAGGATACAAAAATGGGAGACAAAAGCAGAAAATCGGATTATTTTAGGCAGGCCCGTTGAACAATGAAATAGGTAGGTGTTAGCACATAGAATTTAACATACAATACCTGCGTGGGACCTTGACTCTCTTAACAACAACAGGGATGCATTTGGTTTTGGAAGAAAATGAGGTGTCGATGACCTTCTGTTTTCTGGCTGTAACTTAAAAATTGTTGTATTGATAGCCAAGGTAATACTCGCCTTAAAAAGAAGCATTTGTATGGGTTAAAGCAGAGTTTAAGTGGCTTTAGTCTACCAAGAATCTATAACTCTGAGTACAAAGCCACGGATGGAAACCCATTTTATTATGTTTGTGCAAAATCCTACCATATTCTTGATTAAAATGGTAAGTTATTTAAGGATGAGTGAGGGAGAACAGAAGCTAGATGTACCTTTATGGGAAATAAAAATCCTGATTTTTCTTCTTATTCTGTTTAGTTCTTGAATTTGAACATGTTTACCTTGAAAATCTGCCGTGTGCTTCGATGTATGAACGCAGTTACATGCACAGAGATGTCATTACACATGTAGTATGTACTAAGTAAGTGTCTTCTTTTTTCTACTGTATCTCATTGTCAGAGACATGGTTTTATATATGCTAGAAAGTTTTCATTGTAGAAATTTCGTAATGGAAAGTAACTGTGTCCAGAGGTGGTATTTCAAGTTTATTTTTTTAAAAACTATGTGAAAAGGGCTTGGTGAGAAGCAAGATAAAAATTCTTTAAATATACTAGAAGAGTGTCTTAAAATTGCAATAAGCAATATATGCAGGAATAAGAGCAACTGACTGAGTTGGAACAAAATATGATTCAGCAGAACTGCACAAATTGAGGAGATAGGGGTTTTTTTTTTTCCTCTTTCTTATATATGTATACACATCTACATTAGTAATTAGTACCTACTGTGAAACCAGACCTAAAACAGGATTAAAATTTACATAAAGGTATAGTATTATGTATTTCTTCAATTCAGGCTGTTGACTTTTCCAAGAGTAATCCAGAGTGTATTAAAATACTTGTTTGCTTTTCTGGGAGTGGCTGATTCAGGCAGATTGTGACACTAATTTCTTTAAAGTTCATTCTCTACACAGCATTAATTATAGTTCAAATTAGTGCCCTAAAGTAGTGTGAAAGCACGTAATATGTCTGTATCTGTTGTTGATGTCTGTTTGTTATTTATCTTTTGTAATTGTAGAACAGATTTTATCATAACAGCCAGTCATGATGGACATGTAAAATTCTGGAAGAAAATAGAAGAAGGAATTGAGTTTGTTAAACACTTCCGGAGTCACCTGGGTGAGAATTTGCTTTTTCTTCTCTAAAGGACCTCACTTTTTCTTCCACCTTGTTCTTAGTCATTTGAAGAGGGAGTAAAATTAAAGAGGAGAGGGGTTCTAGAATTCATTTAGTACAGTCAGGGATTGAATGATATCCATCTATCTTCCTTCGTTCCCCCATCCTGTTATATTTTGATCCCAAACAGCAGGAGGAATAGGGTGAGAACAAAACATGTGGGACTCCTCCTGCACCAGATCCTCTACGTCCTTTGCATTGTCTTGTGCCCCAGCTGTGGGGAGAATTTTAATATAAGTGAACAAGGTACATAAACTTCTCTGGATTTTATGAACCTTGTTAAGAAGATGTTACTTTAAGTAAGGTTACCTTCATTCCTTATATTTTCTTCCCGCCCTCCCCCCGTGCCCCACAGTATGGAGGAAAGATGTTTTTCATCTGGAATTATTACAATTGTAGAGTAAAGTCTGCATCACTGTCATGATTATCAGCTGAATTGCAATAAGAGTTAATAATTTTACCCAATTTTCTGAGTTAGTAAGTACCCATAGCTCTTCTGTACTATGCTAAGCATTAGATAGACTGGACAGAAAATGAGGTTCTCATTGCTGTTAGAAGTGATGATGGAGAAAAACGGATTGATATGCCTACTGTTACAATAAGAAAAATATTTCATAATAGATAGTAAAAGTACTGTTTGTTTTCAGAGTTAGAAAAAAATGTTATAGTGGGTTCTTGATCTTAACTATCAGCTTCTCATTATATACAGAAACAAAATGTGAAAACAAAGGTTACCAAGTAAAAATAAGTATTGTGAAAAACTTATGGAAGGCTGAATTGCAGAGTAATTTTGAGTATTATGTGTGTTAATAGCAGGACTGTAATAGTCTATAGAGTTTTGCTGCTTTTTCTCTTTTGAGACATGCAATCTGAAGAGCACTTTTTTTACCATATAATGTTGTTCTCATTTTTTTAAATCAACATTTTAAATGAAAATAATTGCCATTATAGTCTTTCATTTGTGTACATGGTAAGTAGTTCATTGTCACGTACCTGATTCTAAACAGTGATAGGATAAAAAGTGTTGTTTTGTGGTTTGTTGTTTTTTTAATTAAAGTCAGGTAGTTCTTTAAATCAAAAAGGTGGAGAAACAGCTGAAAAACAGGTTTAAACCTCTGTGGGTTCTTTCCTGTGGAATATTGAAGTGAAGGATGTCCCTTTCTTGTGTTTTTTAATAGGTGTTATTGAGAGCATTGCTGCTAGTTCAGAGGGGGCATTATTCTGTTCAGTTGGCGATGACAAAGCAATGAAGGTGTTTGATGTCGTCAACTTTGATATGATCAACATGCTGAAACTTGGGTAAGTTCTTGAAAATATTTGTTTGGGATTATAAATGGGGGTTATTTTGTGAAAAGGCAAGGCAATAGTTTGTTTTTTTGAGGTGATTTTTTCCCCCCCTGATCTGCAGATGAGTAAGTTGCATTATCCGAAATGTATCCAGTGGCTGGATACTGCCTGACTAAATAGAAAAATTTAGGACTCTGTATGCATGAAGGGAGTGGGCCTGTGCCTTTCCTCAGTGTCAAATGTTATGCACAAAGATGTGATGTTTCTCAAAATACTTAGCTAGGCATAATTTTTTGTTCTGTTGTTTGGTGCTGAATTTAAAAACTATAGCCAACTAATAGTTCTACTAGAGAAGGAATTTGGCCTGTATGTATTGTCTTATTTGTTGTCAAAAGGATAGAAATTTCTGTTTTCTCTTAGAAAAAATGTTGTTGTTTTCCTTAGTCTTCCTGTTGTAGGATTTCCACAGTTACACAGTATGTAGCTAAGGAATCTGGGAGAAATAGGAATGGGCATTATTGGAATTATAACAAAACCAGAGGAAAACAAGCCTCACACTGTTACAAGGGTGCATTCAGAGGGTTGGAGGATCAATGAATGCTGTACTAAGATGGTAGAAATACTGATTTTTCTACAAGCCTTTTAAAATTGGAAAACTTATTCCTTGTAGTCTACTATTTGTTCATTAATTGTGAAACTGAACAGAAGTATAAACTCAAAAAAGGGGGTGAGGCAAAGCAAGCTTTTAACATAAGCTTTTATATATGCGTTGTGATCTGCTTTGCTGGTTATAGTTTTAGTGTCATCCTCCAAACAATGTACTTAGCCTATAGGAATTGGTTTCCTCTTGGCTGTCTGCTGTGGAAAAATTCCAGTTGGCCTTAGTCTTTTGTTTTTGCTGGTCTTTTCTACTTACCAGCCCCGTATTGTCACTACAAAATAGCTAAAATTACAGGATGAAATCAAATCAATTTAATATGAAGAAAATCCTAATTTGATGTTACATTAGAAAGTCTTCTTTTCCTGTTTGAGAATTCAGGGAAAACTGAGGTAGACATTTTTTTTTTTCCAGGGGTACCCTGGGAATGCTACCTATAACATTTCTTTATAATATGTTCCCTGATTTATCCTTAAATAGACTTTTTTCAACCTAAGCAATTAAGACCCTTTTCTCCCCATATATATTTTTGCAGAGATAATTGGGTTTCACCTGAAGTGAACTCTTTAATGAAGATAACTGTGTACAACTGTAACATAAGCATTGTCCTGAATAGCCTTTTAAAACTCAATATTTGTTGCTTTATCTTCTGCATTACTGTTTATTGACCAGATAGCTTCTGTTGACCTGTGTTGTGGTTTCAGCTGCAATGGAGTTAATTTTCTTCACAGAAGCTAGTATATGGCTGTGTTTTGGATTTGGGATGAAAATGAAGTTGATAACATACTGATGCTTTCAGTCATTGCTAAGCAGTCAAGGAGTGTCCAGCTTCTGATGCTGGCCTGCCAGCGAGAAGATTGGGGGTGCATGGGAAGCTGTGAGGGGGGATGGCTGACCCAGGTTGGCCAAAGGGATATTCCATACCATATGATGTCAGGCTCCGCATACAGAGCTGCGCCAATAAAGACGAAGCAGGGGGAAGTTCGGAGTGATGGGCTTTATGCCAAGTAACCATTATGTGTGGTGGAGCCCTGCTTTCCTGGAGATGGCTGACCACCTGCCTGCTGATGGGAAGTGGTGCATGAATTCCTTGTTTTGTTCTGCTTGCGTGCACGGCTTTTGCTTTACCTGTTAAACTGTCTTTATCTCAACCCATGAGTATTCTCACTTTTCCAATTCTCTCCCGCATCCCATACAGGGGAAGTGAGTGGCTCTGTGGGGCTTAGTTGCCGGCTGGGATTAAACCATGACAGCCTGTCTGAGAATTTTTTCATGTCTGTTTGCTCAGGCTGGCAATGGTTAATACAGAATTGTAAGTTCTGTGTGGTCTTTTCAGCTCACAGTATTTTGTGCAGCCTGCTTTGATAGGTATATACAGATATATTGCAGGGTTGATTAACTTTGTCTCAAAATTCTTCAGATCCTTTCAGTTTTAACTAATCTATACATTGTGGCTATCTGCACATCCCCATGCTTTAGGCTTCCATGAATTATCTGGAGAAGGGCAGCTATTTCTGCAGAAGCTTTGGAGAATTATGCATAGATAATAGGACATCATTTATTTATGTATTTATTTAGAATAGAATTACAGAACCATTAAGGTTGGAAAAGACCCTTAAGATCGTCAAGTCAACCATCAACCCAACACCACCATGCCCACTAAACCATGTCTTGAAGTGCCATGTCTACACATTTTTTGAATACTTGCAGTGATGGTGACTTCACTACCTGCCTGGGCAGCCTGTTCCAATGCTTAACCACTCTTTCAGTAAAAAAATTTTTCCTAATAGCCTATCTAAACGTCCCCTAATGCAATTTGAGGCCATTTGATCCTATTTAGTGATCCTATTTTATCCTTTCTAGTGAACCTGAGACAAAGTTCTGGTTATGTTTCTCTTTATAAGAATCTTTATCAGACAGGCATTGAAAATCCAAATTATTAGTGTCTGTCATGTCAGTCTTCCAGTATCTGTTAGATTTGTGAAAAGATATTAAATATAATTTTCCTATGGAGGCTGTGTCATTTCTTTGTGGTCTGTTTAGTTTCTGAGTTCTGGTTCTCAAAATCTTTGCTTACAGACAGACATAACTTATTGTTGACAATATGTCTGGCTTGTTTTATTTGTAGAGTATGTTTTTGCTAGCAGCAAATGAGTTCCTTCTTAAACGCATTCAGAACACTTACTGAATATATTACTAATTGTCTTAATTTTACTTATATCGCTTTTTGTTGTGGTGGTGGGTTTTTTTTTTTTGGCAAGATCAAGTTGAACTTCTATGTAAGTGTATGGCAAAGGTGCAGTTGTCCTAATTTCCACTGAAGTGTTAATCACTTAACAGATGGAAGAGAACTGCTATTAAGTCATAGAAGTTGAGCAGTAATCATTAATGCCACTTGTGCTATTTAACTGGATTACCATCCTTGTTCTTCTTTTATACCCACCTTCTACCTTTGCTTTCTCTCACAGCTTCCATAAAACAATATGGAAGCGACTGACATTGGCAGTGGCATCCACTGAATTGTGTTGCTTGGAAAAGGTTGCTTATAACACTGAATTTTAGCAAGACAAATACTAACAAGACTAGTAAATAAAATTCAAAATTTGATTCTGATATTTGATTTCAAGTTTATAGCATAACTTGATTCTTACCCAAGTAACACAAGTTCTTACTTTTCACTCCCCTCCCCCCTTTTTGTTGCAGCTACTACCCTGGCCAATGTGAATGGGTATATTGCCCTGGAGATGCCATATCTTCTGTTGCAACATCTGAGAAGAGCACAGGAAAAATATTCATCTATGATGGACGAGGAAATAACCAGCCACTTCATGTTTTTGATAAACTCCATACATCCTCTCTTACTCAGATACGGCTGAATCCTGTCTACAAAGTAGTTGTGTCTTCTGACAAATCTGGAATGATTGAGTACTGGACTGGTACTCCTCATGAATATAAGTTTCCCAAGAATGTGGACTGGGAGTATAAAACAGATACTGATCTATATGAATTTGCTAAATGCAAAGCTTACCCATCCAGTATAAGTTTTTCACCTGATGGCAAGAAAATGGCCACTCTTGGGTCTGACAGAAAAGTTAGAATTTTCCGTTTTTTGACGGGCAAGCTCATGAGAGTCTTTGATGAATCTCTGAGTGTGAGTTTGGTTTTGCTTCTCTTTTTGATGCTTTTTCTCTACTTACTTGAATTTATTTACCAGCACATTCACATAAGTTTTTTTATCTGTTTCTAAAGCTAATCTTCCTTGCTATATTTATCTTGCAGAAAGTTTCCTGTGTTCTCTTGCTTGCCTCTTGTATTGCTTTGCCCCAAAATTAATTCTTACTGATTTATGTTAATTACGTAGTGAAACTGAGTTATTGTTGATTTTCATCTGTGTTTTCGTACTGCTAGATTACTTTTTACTAGAAAGCAATTATGGAAGATGCCCATAGGATCACATAACATCATAACAATGAAATAAATCTGTTGTCTAAGAAATTTGTTAGCTACACACTTTTCTTTCTCTGCTTAAGCTTAGCACTACGACATGTCTATTGGGTCATTAAAATAGAAAGTATTACTTGTATTTATTTTAATTCCTCAGTTAAGTTTCAGTGGAGTAGTGTCACTTGAATTCTGTATTTTCTAAGCATGTTGATCAGCGTTTTGCTGGATCACAAGTTTAAAATATGTTCATATAATGGTGGTTTTTTCCTTTCTGTAGATGTTTACTGAACTTCAGCAGATGCGACAGCAACTACCAGACATGGAGTTTGGCAGACGTATGGCAGTTGAGCGTGAGCTGGAAAAAGTGGATGCAGTAAGATTAATTAATATAATTTTTGATGAAACTGGACACTTCGTTCTCTATGGAACAATGTTGGGCATTAAGGTCATAAATGTAGAAACTAACAGGTAAGTTCCAATGACATACACTAAGATAAATATGTTTGTTTCAAATTCTATATTCAGTCAAATTTATAGTATATTTAAAACTTGGGGGGGAGGGGTGTCTAATCTTTTGTTGTTGTTGTTTGGGAGTGTTACATTAGACTGTAGGTAAGATACTCCCATGCTTTGTAGTGAGTTGTTGCAGTTTAAAGCTTAGTAAAATAAAGAGAGAACATGGCAAGTATATTTGTATTAAAAATGTGTAATCAGTTCATCTCTGGCTAACTGGATGTGGTAACAAAGTAAATGTGGATCATGCAGTTGGGATTTTATCACTTAAGGAAGCTGACGAGTAAATTATGTTGCAAGTTTGAATAGAGAAGCATCATAAAAAAACCCTAAGTATGTATTTTGAGAGGGTTTTGGAATTTTGCTTTGAGTCTTCCAGTCAGAAACAAGACATTCTCTTGCTGTGAGCAGCTAACAGTAGTTACACCTTTTTACATTTTGTGCTTCAGATGTATTCGTATCTTGGGAAAACAAGAGAACATCAGAATGATGCAACTAGCTTTGTTCCAAGGAGTAGCAAAGAAGCATCGTGCTGCAATCACTATAGAGATGAAGGCATCTGAAAATCCTGTTCTCCAGAATATCCAGGCAGATCCAACAGTAATCTGCACAGCTTTTAAAAAAAATAGGTTTTACATGGTATGTGTGGTTTCTATTTAAATGACTCCATTATTGCACTGATGTTTGCTCTGCATTGTTTTTTTATTTTTCTCCTTTCTCTTTCCAGTGCTTTTTGTCTTGAGTATTTGTGAACATGACTTTTCTAGAGGAGTCCTTTTATATTGCAAGTATATTCTAGAATTTTTGGCTAGAAACAGCTTTAATTTTTTCATTATTGCTCAAGCAGTTAAAGAAACTTGGATGGTTGCGGCTGTCTAAATTGTAGTTCTCAGAGAATATTAGACACTTTTTTCCTAGTTGGAAAAAAAACCCACGTTCAATAAGAAACTTTGGAAAACCTAACCAGATCTTATATTTATAAAGAAACAATTAACTGTATGTCCAAAAAAAAAGTAATAAAAAAAAATTAAATTCAGAGCAGCATCAGGACTTAGTAGCACAAAGGATACTATGGGCAACTAAGACATGAGTCATCTTCCTGTTCACAACTGATACTTTAGGTGAGATGCAATGAATAAGCCAAATAGACAAGTAATTCCAGGGTAGTTAGTAGTTGATCTGGGTTGTGATCACCATAGAGGTTAGAGATCGATCTGTCTGTTGTTACTTGTGCTTGAATGTGACTGTTTTCTGTTGGAGCAAGATAGTAAACTTTCTAAAGCTTTGTGTGGTCAGTGTGTAGTATATAATGGAATATACTCCTCTGAGCAATTTGACAAATGAGGAGGAAAAATTAGACAAAATCTGGAAACATTATTTAGAAAACATGATTGTACACATGCAGAAGGAGTAGTGATTGTCATTTGGTATGTAAATGTACTACTCACTTAAGCGAATAATCATGTACTCATATATTCTGTGTTTTTCTGTAAGTGCTATAAAAATAACATTTCTGAGATTTCTCCTGCATAGAGTTAAACTTGCTGTTTTTCTATAGTTTTTTTTATTAATGCAATATTGGAATAAGAGGATTTAGTTTGACTTTGTAGTGAAACAAAGTCATGTGATAAAACCTGCCAGTTTTGCCTGAATATTATGGAACAACTTAAAATTCTCTACTCTTAAAAAAAAAAAGCTACACTACTGTGGGCTTTCCGTTGAAAAGGGGAGGAAGCTTAAAGACAGTTAACATATTATAAAAGGTACTTCAATTTGCCTGTAGTTGTACTGGAATTTGTGACTGTAGAAATGGTGGTAGTACACAACACTGAATGCAAGAATAGACTGTCTATGAATGCTCTTCCTACATTTCAAGTCTAGTTGAAAAAAAAAATGATAGTGATGTCTTGGGTGCAGAGCAGTGTGGAAAATAAGGGAAAAAAGAGAAAACCAAGCAGTTAACCTTCTGTTCTTTTGTTCTTCAGTTTACTAAACGTGAACCAGAAGATACAAAGAGTGCAGATTCTGACAGAGATGTATTCAATGAGAAGCCTTCTAAAGAAGAGGTCATGGCAGCCACTCAGGCAGAAGGTCCCAAAAGAGTTTCAGACAGTGCCATCATCCACACAAGCATGGGAGATATTCATATCAAGCTTTTTCCTGTTGAGTATGTATTACTCTGTTTTTCCTTTCTTTTGTGCTTTTTGGTGGCAGTGTCAAAGACTTGTATTTCAAGCTAGGAATAATTCTTCCCCTTTTCCTACTGTCTTTGTTTCATGTCAGTTTCTTAATACATCAAGCTAGGAATGTGACTCTTGGCAAACACAAATGAAGTAGGGTAAAAATAGGCCTAAATAACAGTTAGGGGCACAGGGGCTTTTTTAATGATTTTTGCTTTTATTTAAATATTGGTTCAGGGTATTTGTTCCTTTCTTAACTTTTGTTCCTTCTCCTAAACCACAAATGTGGATAGGTCATGATGCTCCTCTGTAAGCTGCATATTATTTTAAGGCAGTGCTGTTTGATTCCATCTTGAAAGATGTTGGTAGCAGCCGTAGATTTGGTGGTAGGTCTGTGTAATCCATAGGAATAGTAGTTTGCAACTTCTACATGTGGTTGTTGTACTACGTTTTATGTTATTGCAGCTCCTTCAGACCAACATAAAATTTATACCAGCACATAGTATTAGTGCTTTGTGATTCTGCCCCTCTGTGATGCTCTGGTGAGACCCCACCTGGAGCTCTCCATGCACCTCTGGAGCCCACAGCACAGGAAAGATATGGACCTCTTGGAGTGGGTCCAGAGGACGCCACAGAAATGATCAGACGGATAAAACGGCTCCCCTGTGAGGACAGGCTGAGAGAATTGGGGTTGTTCAGCCTGGAGAAGAGAAGGCTCTGGGGAGACCTTATTGCAGCCTGCCAATACTTAACGGGGGCCTATAAGAAAGATGGGGACAGACTTTTTAGCAGGGCCTGTAGTGATAGCACAAGGAGTAATGGTTTGAAACTAAAAGAGGGTAGATTTAGACTAGATTTAAGGAAGACATTTTTCACAATGAGGGTGGTGAACCACTGGCACAGGTATATGATTGAAAAAGTTTTATACATAGCAATTGCTAAAGTTATTATGTCAGCATCTCTCCTTTATGATGCTAATATATGCAAAGATTTTGTTATGAAACAGTAAATTTGTATAACATATTGCTGTACGTATGTTGTAGTTTAACCCCAGCCAGCAACTACGGCCCACACAGCCACTTGCTCTCCCTCACAGCAGGATTGGGGAGAGAATCAGAAGAGTAAAAGTGAGGGGACTTGTGGGTTGAGATAAAGACAGTTTAACAGGTAAAGCAAAAGCCGCGCACACAAGCAAAGCAAGACAAGGAATTCATTTACTACTTCCCATCAGGCAGGTGGTCAGCCATCTCCAGGAACGCAGGGCTCCATCACACCTAACAGTTACTTGGGAAGAAAAACACCATAACTCTGAGCATCCCCTGCTCTGTTCCTCTTCCCTCAGCTTTGTATGCAGAGCCTGACCGTCATATGGTATGGAATATCCCTTGTGTCAGCTGTCCTGGCTGTGTCCTTTCCCAGCTTCCTGTGCCCCCCCAGCCTTCTTGCTGGTTGGGTGGTGTGAGAAACAGAAAAGGCCTTGACTCGGTGTAAGCACTGCTCAGCAGTAACGAAAACATCCCTGTGTTATCAACACTACCTTCCTGTGTAATCATGCAAATTCATATACCTTTCAAGTGTTTTTGCTTCCAGTTCTCGGTTTGAGGTGAGGATTTGGTTTTTTTCCCTTATCTGATGAAATCTCTTTCTACAGTGTGTTGAAACACTTCACAGTACAACAGGATCTTAGTCTCAGCTGAAACGTTTATGACCTTGCACCATACAATTAAATACTTGTTGTAGCCTGTATCTTTTGTTACATGATTTTAGGTGCCCCAAAACAGTGGAAAACTTCTGTGTGCACAGCAGAAATGGTTATTACAATGGACACATATTTCACCGTATCATCAAGGTAACTTGTAAAAAGTTAATTTTTTTGTTTTGTTTAGATAACATAAACTAACCTTTGTGGTTAGTCCTCCCTATTAACCTTTTTATTTACCTTTTGCACAAAGGATTTTTGGAATGGCTTCAGATTTCCCTGTAAAGCCTGAATGACTCTGAGGTTCTGAACAGCTTTTAAACAACCTCAGGAAGTGATATAGTTGTTCTGTAACTGACAAGGTTGAAGAAATCTGAAAAGTGAGAGAAAGATCAATTCAACAATCTTTCTTGAATTAACACTTTGTTTCATGTCAGAAGGCATTTCTTGTAAGGCTTCTTATTTCTGTTTCACCAAAATGAAGCTGACACAGCTTAAGTGTTTGCAGAACATACAGGTAGTCATGTTTCTGTCCTTCACTAGTAGGAACAGTGAGGAAGCTTGTTTTTTCACAAGTACTTGATTATCACTTAAAGCCCTGAATGCTTTGCCCTTTATCCACAGCATTTTAATACGTTTTTGAAAGGTTTGGAGTCAGTTTGAAAAAACCTGGCATAAAACACTTTCTTATTTTATGTGATGATGTAATAGCATTTAATTTCTGTGCAGGGTTTCATGATTCAGACTGGTGACCCAACTGGTACAGGAATGGGAGGTGAAAGTATTTGGGGAGGAGAATTTGAAGATGAGTTTCACTCAACTTTACGACATGACAGACCATACACACTCAGCATGGCTAATGCGGGACCAAATACCAATGGATCCCAGTTTTTTATAACAGTAGTGCCAACTGTAAGTAATATTAAAAGCTCAATTTAAGGCCTGAGAACTAGATAGTAAAAATATCCTATTTTTTTTTTCCTGAAGGAGAAAGGAACACACTAGTACTACCTCAATATTGTTTTCATATTTTGTAAATAAATGCTGCACACAACAATGTATACTGTATAGGTTTCACTGAAAGTATCCTTGATGAAATAAGAAAGTATTTTTGTAAGTTGTGATCAAGAGGCCTTTTGCCTTTAATTGGAGTATGGGCACTATCAAATTCTTCGTAAAACAGACATTTTTGTAATTGTGTATTACTAGAGTATTTTATATTAATATACTGGTTTAGACTTGATGGAAATCTAGCTATTGCTTAGATTGTTTGAAGTTTTTTGGATATAGTGCCAGGCTGACTCCTTAATACTGCCTAATTATAGCTATACAAAGAAGCAAATACTCAGGTTTGAAGTTGTCCTTTGATCTGTGTACAATTTCAGAGCCAAAAAAATAAATTTTGTTATGTGAATCTGAGATACAAAACCAATCCTTAAAGGTAACACTTACAGAAACTGCACTCTTATGGCACTTATTTCAAAATTGTATGTTGTTTTTTTAAAAAAAAGCACCCATCTGTTATAATTTTGAGGCTTACTAAGTTGTATCAGTGCCTATGTTCAGATTGCTAATTGGGCATACTGTATGAATATGACAGAATTAAGTAGTATTCTGAACTGGCACTAACAATTCAGCTGTGAGAATACCATGAAATAGAGAGACTGAAACAGCTGTTTTCTGTGAACTGAGAATACACTTTAAAATAAACATGAAATGCTACTGCATTGATGCAACTTGACCTCTGTAGTACTTGAAAACAATTGTAAAGGAGAGTTTAAATGCCTATGAATATGTATTAGCTGCACTGTAATATTTATTTACATGGTATTAAGTTTCATAGCCTGAACATATAAAATGTATCCATGTTCACTCATTCTAGATCAGTCTCTTTCTGGCTTGGTGCCTAACCTACATGCTGCTTTCTATTTTAATATGCTTTTTCTTTCTCCTCCTCTGCCCTCAAACAGCCATGGCTAGACAACAAGCACAGCGTGTTCGGACGAGTGACTAAAGGAATGGAAGTTGTTCAGAGAATCTCAAATGTAAAAGTCAATCCCAAAACTGACAAACCCTATGAGGATATCAGCATCATTAATATCACAGTGAAGTAAGCTAGGAGTTGAAGGTTCCAGTTTATGCAGAAAAAACTCGGCACGGTGGGACCCAAAAAGGCACCTAGAAAGAACAGAAACACTTCTGGTAATTCCTTGATACAAGAAGTGAGGACAAAGCAATCACCAGTTCTACTATTTTTAATGTACCTGAACCTATTTCTGTATTTCTGGTAACTTTGTATTTTGAAGTAAACACATCTGGATGTTTCTTACACCATCTGCTGTTTTTCTTGCACATCTTCTATGCAAAACTGAACATGTCTAATGATCCAATATGTAGCTTGTAACTTCATGTTTATTTGCATCTTCCCTATGTAATTAATCCTTTTCACAGTACTAAAATCTTTGGCAAAGGTTAGAAATCCTAAGATGAGTATATTCTTCAGGTACAGGACCCTGTACTTGGCCTTGTTGAACATC
>NW_010547193.1:0-2414 GCF_000687285.1 Phaethon lepturus
TCGTCCCCAGCCTGCGCCTCTGCCCCATGGGACAGGTCTCAGTCCAGCGTCACCCTGCCCAGGCGTCCTGCACGGAAATCCCGCAGGAACTCGTAGGCAGCGGCTGGGTAGTTGAGCATCGTCACGTTGACATTCCCTGGAGAGAGGGGTTGTGGGTGCGGAAGGAGGTGTCAGCAGAGCTGCCCCAGGATCCCCAAAAGCCTGGCCCCCACACCCCCACTGAGCACTCACCTGTGCCCGTCAGCACCTTCACCTTCTGTGTCCTGCCCAGGGTGAGGGCCACGCGCCTCAGCACGGGCTCGATGTCGTCGCAGGCCTTGGCCAGCCCGTAGCGCTGCACATACCTGCCGAAGGAGGTGGCTCACACCTGCCAGCATTGCTTCTCTCCCTCTCGCAATTCCCCAGGGATGGATTCTCCACCGTCCACTCTGGACCGCAGGCAGTGGACGCAGCCTGGGGCCCTCTGCAGTTCCCCCACCGGCTCACCTGAACTGCTGCCGCTTGTTCAGGGCATACAGGAGGTAGTCAGCCATGATGTCCTCCCCCACCAGGTGGTCACGGATGGCCCCTGGAAAAGAGGGTCAAGCCCCAGCTCTGCCCTGAGCCCCAGCCACCCCTCCCCGCCATCCACATGCCATCTGTGAGCACCCAGGCAGCACACCCAGGCCTGCGGGGCCTGTGAGCAGCAGGTTCCCGCCCCAGCCTCAGGTACCAGGTCTAGCCAGGGCCCAAACCCATGCTTGGGGAGCGCCCCTGGCCACGGCCTCCACCTCACCACACAGCGCCAGCTTCATGCCCGCCTCCACATCCCCCAGCCTCGGGGGCAGCACGCCAGGTGTGTCCACCAGGTACATCAGGGGCTCCTCACTGACCTGGGATGGGGGGAGGCAGAGCAGTTAGGAGGCGTGGCTCAGTAATTAGCACCATGGACTCCAACACAGCTAACGAGCAAGGTGTTGAGCTTTCATTAAGGTCTTGCTGGAAAGGGGACCCAAGCAACCCTTTGGGACCACCTCTGCGTGCCTCGAGGTTTTCTGGACCTCCTGCAAGAGGAGGCAGAGGCCAGCACCCACACAGCCAGCTGCGCCGCGGGGACGGTACCTGGATCCTGGTCAGCACTGCCTTGGTGATGCCTGGCTCACCACCAACCGCGGTGGCTTTCCCTTCAGGGAAAGGAGAGACACAGTCAGAGATTCAAGTGGCGCTCTGCCCTGCTCCCCACTCCACGGCTGTGCCAGTGGCTCCTCCCTGAGCCCAGGTGCCACGAAGAAATACCCTTTTTGAGATGCAACCTCCGCAAGGAGTTGATGAGCGATGACTTGCCCACGTTGGGCACGCCGATCACCAGGATGTTGTACTCGGCGCTCTGGAAGCGAGGAGGACACAGGTAGGGAGCAGCTGGTTATTTGCCACCCAGCCCAGGAGCAACGGTCAGCCGCAACAGCAAAACAAGCCAGCCTTCGCCGGTGCTTCTGGTACGTGTGCGAGCAGCCTTGCCGCTCCAGCTGGAGAGGGAGGTGACCTGCAGATGGCCACTCCAACTCCCTGCGTGCACACTGGCAGTCTCACTGCCGCCTCTCACCTCGGCCCTGTGGTAGCGTGGGCTGTTACCCACCAGCGTGGCAACCAGGGGAACAATCTGCAGAGAAACATGGGAGAAGGGCTGTGACTGTGGTTCTGCAGCCAGGCTGGCCGCAGCCACTCACTTGGGAGGACACTGTGCCAGGAAGATGCGTAAAATGGGGGCCAAGCAGGGGACAGGGCGCCCTGGGTAAGCTGGAAATTAAGATCGCTTTGGACCAGCCAGCATCACCTCCTCACACTGAGGCCCCTCTGTGGGGCTGAGAGATTGGCACGCTGCCCTCAGCTGCCAGCAGCAGGGAGCAGGGCTAGGCACGGGGCAGCTGGTCTGTTACCTTCTTGACGTTGCCATCGTGCTGGCAGTCAGTGAAGACAACGTGCGAACATCCCTGCTGCTTCAGCTGCTCCAAGACTGTCTGAAGGGGAAAGGCAACGGCATTGCTGGCACCTGAGTGCCTGGGGCGACCTGCAGCCCCCCAGCCAGCCCCGCCCTGGCGCTCACCGGCTGCTGGTGGGGATCTGCCAGGTCCATCTTGTTCAGCACCAGGATGTGTGGGCGGATGCCCAGCACCTCCTGCAGCATGGGGTTACGGCCTGACAGTGGGATGTGAGCACTGCTAAGGAGAGTGACTGTGTGCTGGCGTGGGAGCAGGTACCGGGGGGACCAGTTGGGGCGCGGGTGATTACGGGGCTGGGGCAGACCTGGAGAGGGGTACGGGGCTGGGTGACGGGGCAACTGGGGCACGCAGTGCGGAGGACCGGTGCAGGGGGCGAGATCCCGGGGTGCTGGCTCCTGCTGCCCCGGGGGACACCTGGGAGGGGATGAAGAGCCG
>NW_010547194.1:0-220 GCF_000687285.1 Phaethon lepturus
TCACAATGGTGTGCTTTTGCCACTCATTCCCTGGTTGGCTGACTTCGGCCTCCAGTATAGGCAGCTGTTGGGATCCCCAACAGCTTGATGAAACATGTTTGATGAAACAAAGATCTGAGACAAGGAAGAAGGTTTTAACATGTCTAATCAATCAAATGCGAGTTTTGTAAATTTCCTTTTGTATGCGAGGATTGTGTAAGATAACCTACTGTGGAGAAAC
>NW_010547194.1:637-1050 GCF_000687285.1 Phaethon lepturus
TTCAAAAACATTTAAAATATGAGTTAGCAATCCTGTGGAATGTGCTTTAGCTGTGCCCTGGTATGTATTAGGACTGAATCATTTTGGAGTTTTTAATAAGATAATAAAACTTTTTACCTCCAATTATTTGACTCAGGGCCAGTTTCAGTTGGTAGGAGCTGTATTTGTGGTGCATTAGCTGAAAACAGTCCCTGTTTCCAAGGAACACCAGGGTTTTGGCCTCATGCTTCACTGCTGAGTTCAATGTGTTCTTACCCCATCAGTCAATGCCTGCTTAAGTAATATATTATAAAAGTATAGTTTTATATTTAAATATAAAACTAGATATTAGCATATGTTAGGCATTTTGCTGAAATAATCTGTTTCTCATAAATGATTATTTAGGACTGTCATGGTTTAGCCCCAGCCAGCAA
>NW_010547195.1:0-2470 GCF_000687285.1 Phaethon lepturus
GGGACCCGTGCCATACCCGTGCCCCCCCTTCCTGGGATCTCAGGCCTCCTCTAAGCAAGCAAAGGAGCTTTACTGGACGCCAGCAATGCTGGGCTTCCCCATGGGCCCCCTGGCCCCAGTCTCCAGCCTGCAGATGGGGAAACTGAGGCAGACAGTGATGATGAGTGACTCACCTAATATCACTGTTGGGCAGGGGCAGAAGAGGGGCAGAAAGCAGCTCCCCTGTCTGCTGGAGAAGTGTTTTCCCCACCAGTCACATCGTCCCTCCATCCTGTCTCTCTCCTCCACCCCACAACGGACTTTGGTTGCAAAAAGCAGCCTCTCCCTGTCACCCTGTCCCACCCTGGGAAGACTGTCCCACTCGGGGGGAATGCCATGGGGAGCTGAAAGACCCACGGTCGGGGGATAGCGAGCCCTGGGGAAGGCTCCAGCCCCCAGAGGAAGGGGCTGCGTCGTCTTCACGTCTCGGCGGTTGGGGACAACCAGGTTTTGTTCAATGCAGAGCGAGACTCTGGGGTGTGAACCTGCAAGGTAACAGCGATAGCACTGAGAGACGAGCAGCCCTAATTATATCCTCGCTTCTCCCGGCTGCTGGGTTCCTGCTAGCACGAAATGCCTCTAGACAAGGCACCTCCACGCAGGGTGGCTGGGTCAAGTAAAAGGAGACAGAAAAGTGCAGAGGCAGGGAAAAAGAAACAAAATTATTTAAGAATTCATTCTAGGCTGCCCCAGAGCGGGGGCTTTTTTGGCTCAGCTCAACTCATTTTACCCAGAGCTACATCATCTCACATGGCAAAAGCCGGGGAGAGGGACCCGTGCCGCCTGCGTGCAGCCAGGCACCGGAGCAAAGCAACTTGTCAGAGCCGGGGTTTTGCGATGCAGGAGAGCAAAGTCGCGATGTGAAAGGGCTGCAGGGGGAGAGGGGGAGTGGCGCGGTTAGCCCCGTTTCAGCTTGACATCTCTCGCTGGTCGGCTCTATCTTCGACTGTTCGAACTTTACCATTCGGGGCCAGAAACGTCCTGGCTGATGGACTGTGCTTGGCTGAGTAAGAGAAAATGGAGCGGGTGCTGCTGGCAGTGGTAACCCAGGGGTATTCGGGAGGTGATCAGGGAGTGTTCAGCAAAGGGAAGGGAGAGAGGAGGGCGAGGGATCATCCAAAGCCCAGGACTGCCCATGGCGTCGGTGCCTGGGGGCTTGGCTGGGGGCTGCATCTATGCTGGATGCCAGCTGCTCCGTCCCCCCAGGCTTCCCGTGCAGGCAGCTCCTCTGGGAGAGCGCGGCAGGGACTGAGAGCAGTTTATTCCCTTCCCCGGACACTAATTTAGGGATGTTGGCTCTTTCAGATCACCAGAAGCTGGAACGAGAAGCTCGGATCTGCCGCCTCCTGAAGCACCCCAACATTGGTAAGTGCATGCCGTTCCCTGCTGCGTGCCAGGCCAGGAGCTGAGCAAACCTGCCCCGTGCTCTGTGCCAGGCTCTGCTGCCCACCGGCCCTCCCGTGCCCCCGCCGGGGCTGGGGGGTCCCCATCAGTAATTCAGCCCTGCCTGCGGCAGCACAGGCTGTTTGTCCTTCCCCTGTGCTCTGTCCACCATCCCGGAGATGGAGAAGGGGCTCGGTGGCAGCCTGCCCTGTTCATCCACAGAGCTATCCCTCCTCTTCCTCACGGGGAGGCAGCATCTTCAAACAAGGTCATGGGAGGAAAGGACTCCACCGAGCACGGGGGGACTGAAGTAGGTCCTACCTAACCCAGTTGGCCATAGCTCCCTCAGGGAGAAGCAGGGCCCCAGAAGGCTGCAAAGGGCTATTTTTACTCCTCTCCCCCCCCTCGGGTGCTGTATTCCTCTGCATGCTCCAAAAAGCGGCTGCAGCTCCGAGCAGCAGCAGCAGCAGCGCAGGGCGTGTAGGAGGAGCGATGGCGGGGGGAAGCGAAGACTTTCCCACCGACCGTCCATCTGAGAGTAGCCTCCTTCGGAAAAGCTGTTTCAGGAAAACTCCTGAGCCCCTGCAAAAGACGAAAATAGGCCAGAAGGAGAGAGAGAAAGAGAGAGAGGGGAAGGGAAAAAACTGCAGTAAAAAATAATCCCAACCCCCAGCCGTGAGAGTGATGCTGATGCAGGCTGTTGGTCCCCGGGGATGGTCCGGCAGTGGGAGCGCAGCACCCGAGGCCGTGGCTCTGAGGATGAACCCTCATTCCCCTCTGCTGCACCCCGGGATGTGCTGATCCCGGGGGATACTGCAGCTTTTGGGAAAGCATTTGGGGATAGGGCAGGAACTCTGCAGCCATCACATCCCTCAGCCAGGAGCTGGGAGGTTTCCTCTTTGGCTGAGCTTCTCCCTGGCCCCCTCACAGCTCCCAGTGGTCTGGATCCATCCCTCCCCAGGAACTGCTGCAGCAGATCCAAGGAGCCAGGCGCAGGGCCACTGGGACCAGCCACGAGGCTCCCGCCCCCTAAATATTTTAGTTTGGG
>NW_010547195.1:2600-5309 GCF_000687285.1 Phaethon lepturus
ACCAGCCACGTGGCTCCCGCCCCATAAATATTTCAGTTCGGAAAAAGCCCGTCAGCTTCCATCTGTCTCAGGCACACGGTGGCGCGGCTGGTCTCCCCTGCGGTGCCGGGGTGCTGGACCCCGCACGATCCGGCCGCCCTTCCCCCTGCCTCTGCTCTGGCGGGGCTGATGCCCAGCGCCGGAGCTGCCCTGCCGGGGTCCTAGTGGGGACTCCCCGGCTCAGAGCAGCAGCTCAGGCCTCTCCTCAGCACCAAGATACACCTGGGGATTGCCGAGACCTGAAGGAAACGCTCTGTAAAGTGTGCAAATAGCAAAAATTACTAAAAACAGAGGAACCCACCCCAGGCAGACTTGCAGGATGGTGGCTGGGCCAGGCAGCTGGAGCTCCTCAGGCTCCCAGCCTGGCCCCAGCTTTTCGCTACTGATGTCTGCCTCACTTCCCTCCTCATCACCCGCCTGGGGGCTAGCAGGGTCTCTGGGGACAGGAACACCTTGTCCCGCAGTTCAGGCCCCCCGTGCCCTCTCCCCCTTCCCTGCACCACACCTCGCTGTTCGGCTGCGACCTGCAGAGATGTCAGGCTTGGAGCAGCCCTGCTGCACAGGGCAGCAAGGGGTTAACGGCATGAGAGGCTAATGAGCCCAAGCTCCCTGCTATACCCGGCCCCCTCCCCGACCCCCACTGCTCCTGCTGCCGGGAAACTTGGGCTTGAAGCGCCCCTCGCAGGGAGCACAGGCCGGCTGGTTCCCCCGCAGCCGGAACGGGCTGTGCTGCTGCAGACCAGCCCGAAGGAGGGGGCGAGGAGCCATCGCTGCCGGAGCGTGGGGAAGGCGAGGCAGAAAACCCCTCTCCACGCCTCCCCAGGAGGAGCACCCCAACTGCCAAGGGGCTCTGGCTGCTCGAGGTGGGATCCCTCCGTCTCCCGTGGGAGTGCCGTGCTGCGGCCGGATCCCGGAGGAACCCAGCTGTGCTTTGCGCCGTGCCTGCGGGAGAGCCTTGCGTAGGGAGCCATGCACAGGCAGTCGAGGGCAGGTCCAGCTCCCCGGGACCCCACAGCACATCCCCGGGACCGGGCGGTGTATTCAGGAGAGCTGCCGTTTCCCGAAGCTGTGTGTCCTTGCAGGAAAGTCTTGCTTTACCGGGGAAGCTTTGGCTATGCCTACCCCTGGAGTTTTAACTGTTGTCTTCTGACCCGCGGTCCCGAAGCTGCGTCCTGCTCCTGCCTCGGCTCTCAGCGCTGAGCTGGGGTGGTTTGGCTGGCGATGTTCTTCCTGACTATGCTCGGTAACAGATACTTGTAGGATCAGGCTATATTTAGAGTGGCTGCTTCTTCTTATACCTTCTCGGCACCTGGCAGCCACAGGCGTTGGGACTTGCCCAAGCAGGGGACGTACCCGGACTATCTGCTTATAGTTAGGTGGGCCCTATCCCCACTGAACTCCCTTAATTCGCCTTTGAACACTTTGGCTCCTGCGGGGTCCCAGGCACAATACCCCCAATCCTTCTTGGGCGAGATGAAACGGGGGGAAATGTGTTTCTTCCAGCAGAGGAAGGCAGAAAAGCTGGGATTATGTGTTGAAGAAGAGGGGGCAGATACTGGTGTTGGAGCGCAGGGGCTGTCTGTGGAGGCTAGCAGTGGGGAAGGATAACCAGGGAATTAGAAAATTGTGTCCATAGACAAGACCATTAGAGAGACCAAGAGGGAAGACTCCGTCTGGCTCAGCAGACCTGCTCTGCCCCTTGCCCTGGCTGGGGTGAGGTGATGCTGCTGGCAGCTTGCTCTTGGCAGGGGCTGGGTCTGCTTGGAGGGAGGGTAGGACCAGCAAAGTGGTGTTTGCTGGCCTGGGAGGTAACAGCGATGCAGCGCAGCATCTGCACTCAGCCTTGGGGCTGGTTATCTCCCCCGGCTCAGACTGGAGTCTGGAGGATGTTGCCATACAGGGCTCAGCTGATGCAGCTGATTTTGCTGAGCAAAAATTCCCACAAAATCATTCACCTGATTCCCTGGTTTCCAAAGATCTCAAAGATGTTGAAAGTTGTATCGGACTGAAACCAGGTGAACGGAGAAAAAAGCTTAAATATTTATGGCCTCAAAGAAATCGGAACAAAATGTGAGGTGCGGGGCAGGGGATGCTGGACCAGTCTCTATTTATCCATCCTACCTGTTTCTGTGCCTTTTCCCTCGCTGCACATCTGCCTGCTAAGCTGTGAGCAGGGATCTAAGCCTGAGTAACCAGAACCCAGCTGCAGGGTGGCAGGTTTGGACCCGGCTATACCCGGCAAGACCTGCCCAAGGGGAGAGCATGCCCCTCGCTGTGATGAGCGGGGCGAGATGTCAGCCCCACGGGAGGAGACAGGGAGAACGCTTCCTCCCAAGAAAACTCATCCCACGGTGATTCCTGGATATCCCCGACCTGAGAACTCCCAAGGAGAAAAGGAAGGTCATGAGCAGAAAATAAAAAAAGCCCGGTCGGTGCCAGGGCTGGCAGCCCAGCGCCCTGGCTGAGCTCTCCCTGCGCCCGGGCACCTCTCCTGGTGGGGCAGAGGACTGGGCTGGGGGCACCCGTGCCTGCAGCCTGCCCAGCGCCCAAGATAGCCCAGCAGCTGCCCAGGACCTCGGCCAGGCAGCAGCCCTGGGCCGTCCCTGATTTGGACATGACCTTTGAGCCTTGCACTGCTGCCCGAGGCTGGGGCCACGGCTGGGGTCCCCC
>NW_010547195.1:5327-5889 GCF_000687285.1 Phaethon lepturus
GCCCCCCGCCCCTCCAGGCAGCAGCAATAGCAAGAAAAAGAGGGAGGAGGAATAGCCCCGCTCTGCCCTTCCCCTGCTCCTGCTTGGGCCCAAAGGGGAGCAAAGGCATTCCCAGGGAGCGGGGTGGGAGCCAGGCGTACCCCGTAACCCTTCCGTCTCTGCTGCAGTGAGGCTCCACGACAGCATCTCCGAAGAGGGCCACCACTACCTGATATTTGACCTGTGAGTAACGGTTAAATGCATTTCTTAATCCACCGGCAGCTGCATGCTTCCACCCCAGGGCGACGTGCCCTGCACCCCGCAGCCCCCCCGAGCTTTCCCCCGTCCTCCACCTCACCCAGGTCCTTCCCTCAGGCTGGGTTCGAGCCACACTCGGGTCCCACAAGCCGGGCAAAGGGCAGGCCCCTGCCCTGCACTCCCCGCACACCCCCGGTGCAGGGTGCAGCAGCATTTCGGGGGGGTTGCAGGGCTGAGCGTGCCGTCCATCAGGCCAGCTCCCTGCGTGCTGCGCTGAGACGGCCGAGCGTGACTCCCCCGTTTTCTTGCAGGGTCACCGGCGGGG
>NW_010547195.1:5970-6280 GCF_000687285.1 Phaethon lepturus
GACATTGTGGCCAGGGAGTACTACAGCGAAGCGGATGCCAGGTGAGTGGGGACACACACAGGGACACGGAGGGGACAGCGCTTGTCCCCTTCTCCTGCGAGCTGCTCCCTCCCAGGGTCCTACGCGGCTGGCTTTCTGCAGCATAAGCTTCTCCCATGTTGCTCCGCAGCGCATACTCATAAACCAGATGTGTAGTGCCACCCCCCAAAAAAACCCTCTTTTTAACTCACTTGGATCGAGCGCCAAGAGTGCGTGTCTTACCACAGGGCTCAAACCAGGGAGCTGCCAGCCGTCGCTCACGGCAGCCCCC
>NW_010547195.1:6437-6705 GCF_000687285.1 Phaethon lepturus
GGGCATCGGGGCTCCCCGGGCTGGGGGCATCGGGGCTCCCCGGGCTGGCAGCGGGGAGGAAACCCAGTATCAGGCTGGTGCCCCAGCTGGGAGCGTGGTAGTGCAGACACCCCACAGCCCTCACCCTTTCCCCTTGCGCTGCGTTACAGTCATTTGCAAGCGTTTCTCTGGCATTTACCACTTGAAAGCACTAAGGAGGAGCAGTCAAGACAGGCTGGGTGGGAGGATGTGCCGGAGCTCCGCTCCCTCCCACGCTCCCGCTGGCACT
>NW_010547195.1:6795-10654 GCF_000687285.1 Phaethon lepturus
GGTGCCGTTTCAGCCACCCCTTTGTCCTTGCAGCTCGGCCAGGGCACGGCACGAGCCTCATGTTTCTTGAGGGAACATGATTTGTCCCTCTCCAGTCGCCAGATATCACTGTGCCTCTTGGCTTTGCCCCTGGGATAAGCGTAGCCTGTACAAATGTCCAAGGGGGTGGTAAGCTCTATGCTACCTCTGTCTGCATGGAAATATCCCTTATTTCTTGGCAGAAAGCAGTCTCGTTTAATGGGCTGCCCGCACTGAATCCACTTCCAACCCATCCACTTATTAGTGTCATACAAATAAAATAAAATACATGTAAATATAGACCTTCTGCCTTGCACACAACTGTTCTGGAGCAGAAGTGATTATCGCCTCAGTCTTTTCCCCTCCTTTCTCACGCACGCAGCAGAGCTGGGGTTTAATGAACTAGATACAAAGCGAACAGATGCCGCGAGAGCCACCCGTGTTAGAGGAAGCAGGGAAATGGGGCCGAAGTGAAGGTTAGCTCTATGTCTGATGACCACATCTGCTCTGCCTGGGTTTGGAGACCAAATCTGGGCTGGGCTGGCGTTGCAGCTCCAGCACTGGCCTCCGGCTCCCCCCCAGTGTTGCTTCTCTGGGGACCTTGTGGGCTCCGCTGTAGCCCCTGTGCTCCTGCTCGCCGCGGCTGGGTGTCCAGCAGCTCTGGTGGGGTCTTCCTGGGTTATGAGTGCTCTCCGTGGGTGTGTGGCTTTCGGTGGATGGGGACGCCGAGCCATGCTGCCGGGCTGCTGGTGGGAAGTGTGATGGGGAGAGGGATGGCAGGATGAAATGCAGCCAAGTAGAAGTGTCTAAGGAAACTCTGCCTTGATGGACACTTCTGTGGACTTTCTCCTCTCTCCCACAGCCATTGCATCCAGCAGATCCTGGAGGCTGTCCTTCACTGCCACCAGATGGGGGTGGTCCACCGGGATCTGAAGGTAGGAGCTGCAGGGGAATGGCCTATAGGAGGACGTGGGGACCCCATCTGCAATGCAAAACCCTGTGGAGCGATGCCCAGCGTCCTCCAGGGCAGCTGAAATGCAGCAGGGAGGAATGCTATGTAGGAGCTCATGGAAAGCCACAGAGCAAAGATCACCTCTAGGGTGAAACAACGTGAGGGAGAGGGGGTAGGAAGGTCCTTGTAGTCCATGGTTCTCTAAGGATCCATGAACATCATGGCATACAGCAGGATAAACCAGTCAGGGAGTACATCCAGAGCCCTGACCTTCCTCCCTGCTGTGCTAGGAAGCCTCCCCACAACAGCAGAGCCCCGGGGGGTTTTTGCTCCTCTCCAACCACCATCTCCTCCTGCAGCCTGAGAACCTGCTGCTGGCATCCAAGCTGAAGGGTGCTGCTGTCAAGCTGGCTGACTTTGGCCTTGCCATTGAGGTGGAGGGGGACCAGCAAGCGTGGTTCGGTGAGTAGGACTGGCCTGAGGTCCAGCCCTTGTTGGCGTGTTTGGTCGGGGGGGGGCTCCAGGAGGCACACAGGTTCCCAGGATCTGAACCCCGAGTTATGGGAGCACCCCGACAGCACCAGCCTGGGAGGCACTGCAGATGAGGAGGTTGATGGCTCCAGCTGTGCCCCTGGAAACAGCCCGGCATTGATCCAGGGCACAGGCAAACAGCTCCACGGGGACTCGGTGAGTCACCGAGATGTCCTGGTGAGCTGGACAAGCCGGTGGCAGGGGCAGAGACAGGGAAGAAGGCCTCTTCCAGGTGCTGGAGGGGCATGTCAGAGCACCCCAGCCTTCTGCACCATCCTGGGGTTTGGCTGCTGTGGGCTCCCAACTCTTGTAGCCAGGCACGAGGCGCTGCTGGTGAGCTGTGCGGGGATGGGGGCTGCCTGCTGGCAGTGTGTGACGGGCTGTCTGTCCCAGGTTTCGCTGGCACCCCGGGATACCTCTCGCCCGAGGTGCTCCGGAAGGACCCCTATGGCAAAGCCGTGGACCTGTGGGCTTGTGGTAAGTCAGACCGGGGCTGTAATGCCAGGAGCGGGCTGGGCTGGGCTGGGCTGGGCTGTGCGGGATGAGGCAGGCAAACAGCATGTCACTGGACATGTCTTGGGGAGGTCAGGGAGGAGGGTTTACCCGAGAGGGAGGTGGCACAGTGCCCTGGGCTGTCCCCAGAGCAGCACCCTCTTTCCCAGCCCAGAGACACTCTTCTCTGAAGGATCAGCCTCCTTGCTACGCACCCAAATCCTCCAGGTACGGGAGATGCTGGCCCTTTTCCCCTCTGGTGCCCTTGGAGTCAGGCCATGGCTCCACGTAGCTGCAGACGTAGGGGAGCCTTCTTCCACCTGTGATGGAGAGGAGGCATTACCCAGCCCTGCTGGGGCACTTGGCCTGAGGCTGCCAGAGCCGCATGTCTGCATCAGCCACATATCCCTCCAGCCGCTGGGCGCGTCGGCGTGGAGCTGGACACGCCAGCGAGCCTTTTGCTTTTTCCATCGGGGAGCAAATCCACCGCTTTCCTGAATTTCTCAATTTCTCTGCTTGAGTTGGGCCAGTCCCCAGGTTGGGTCTGCTCATAGCTCCAGCAATGAACTGTCTCCCACTGATCCCACGTCTCCTCTCCCGGGCAGGTGTCATCCTCTACATCCTGCTGGTTGGGTACCCACCCTTTTGGGATGAAGACCAGCACCGACTCTACCAGCAGATCAAGGCTGGGGCTTATGATGTGAGTGGGTTTGTCTCGCTCCCCCCTTTCGCGGTCTCCCCTGTCTCCTGCTGTCCCTGCCTTGCAGTCTGCTGGTCCAGAAGAGCAACCAGGACAGATTCAGGCAGATGGGAGCAAGTTTGTTTCCTCTGCTCTCGTCACAGACGGTTGGCCAAGCTGCCATGCTCAGGTGCACACACTGCACGTTTCAGGTCCACTTTGCAGGACAGATTGGTCTTGTGCTGGACCTTCCATCTTTCTCCCTCCACCCCTGCTCTCCAGTTTTCCATCTGGCAGCTCTTTCCAGTTGCTGCTGTCTCTCCAACCTGTCCTATGGACAGGAGCACCAACCCAAGTGCAAAGGGGTTTCTGGTCCTTCCATTGCTCCGTGCCATCTCTCACCCCGATCCCTTTGCTTTGGCAGTTCCCCTCCCCTGAGTGGGACACGGTCACTCCTGAAGCGAAAGATCTCATCAACAAGATGTTGACCATAAACCCATCCAAGCGCATCACGGCAGCGGAGGCTTTGAAGCACCCCTGGATATCGGTGAGTTTGGTGGCACTTAGCGGTTGGAGTTGAAGGTCTAGAGGCGTGTGGGTTTGCAGCAGGGGAACATCTCGCTGGGGAGCATGTGTTATCAACTCTTTTCTCCATCCTGGGAAGATGATTTCCTGGCGTGGTTCTCTCCAGTGCTCTCAGAGCAGCCTTTTTCCTGAGGCTTTGCAGCAGGGAAGAGCCTGGAGCGCGCATGCAAACAGCACGTCCCAGGGGAGCTGGTGATGGGACACGCATGTTCCCAGCCCTGGAGGTGACAGGCTGGTTTCTTGCGGTCACGCTGCCCGGGGGGAGCCGTTCCTCGGGGTGGGTGGGAGCTGGCTCATGTTTATCCATCCATCACCCCAGCAGCAACTCCCCCCCCCTCCCCTCGCTGCACCCCGCAGCTCCGGCTGCCGGTTCTCACCCTGAATCAGCTCCTAAAGGCAGGACTCGTCCATGGGCGTAACCCTGGGACCCCACACCACGTGCAAACCCCGAGCACACTGCTGAACGTGGCCGGGCAGTCGAGGGCTTAACTCAGGGGGCTGCCAGCTCTCCCTGCAACCCCCCCGGCCAGAGCGGATCCTGCTGACTCCGGAGCTGGGATCTCCCGCTGCCTATTAAAGTTTTATCTGCTGCTGCTGCTGCC